>NC_089848.1:62169998-62409998 GCF_035609145.1 Eleutherodactylus coqui | reverse complement strand
GCAGCGCTGGAACATTTCAGGACCCAAAGCTAAGGTTAAAGTAGGTTGTGTGCATGGGGCTGTAATATGACGGCAGGTACATGCAAGGAATTATTGGCAGGAACAGAGTTTTCTCAACACCTGCAAGAATTCATGAAGTGATTCAGACCTAGGTTTACTGGATTCAGGACACTTGGCCTTACGTATCAATATGTACGTCAAGCACTAAGTGCACATTTTGTATGTTTGTAAAGAAGTTTCTCAACTAATGATGTGCCAATAAATAAAATAAAAAACGGAAAATCCACAGGCTGGTAATCAAAGGTAGGTAGTAACACCACAGTGTATAGTCAGGGTTGCTGGGAGCTGTGGTTCTGCAGAAGGTAATGGCCACTCCTCATTTTGAACATAAGAAACACCCTCATAAAATATATTCTTTTTCTCATGGTCAGAGTATATATTGTCCATAGATATATGTATGATACAGTACACCATCCTACCAAAAACAATTTGACACCTGAGAACCTGTTCATACTTAGTGGGGCTTCTTTGGTCCTAATGACATTGAATACTCTCAGTTACATACTTTCTAACATCTGATACATTTCAGCTGATATTTACCCTCCATTCATCCTGCAAACATTTGGCGAGTTCTCAAAAAAATTCCATTGGCTCATCTACAATGGTACAGGGAGCATAGTCATTGGACTGTTGAGCAATGGAAGAACGTTCTATGGTGTGGAGAATAAGATGGACGTACCTGGGTGTGGAGGATGACTGGAGAATGCCTTTTATCCGAGTGTGTTGTGCCCGCAGTTAAGTATGGCGGTGGTTTGGTTATCTTCTGGGGATGTTTTACATGGCATGATCTTGGTCCGTTGCTTGCAGTAGCAAGAACTATGTTACTATCAATGTGGTAATAGTCTGGGAATGGTCAGCACGTACTTCCAACAAGGCAATACGCCTTGTAACAAATTAACACTATTTTACTTTTGTTTGAGTATATGGATGTTCCATGATTGGACTGGCCTGTACAGAGTCCCGAACTGGATCCTACTGAACAGCTTTGGGATGAACTGGAACGTCGGGTCAAGAAATCTGAACAGTGTCTATCTTCTTTCAGAGAACTTGCCAGATGTTTGCAGGATGAATGGAGGGAAATGCCAGTTGAAGTGGACCAGACATTAGTAGAAAGTATGCCATGGAGAGTATCCGATGTCATTAGGACCAAAGGAGCCCCACTAAGTATTAATATATGGATATAAATACTACTTTTGCTTCTTGCTCAGGTGTCCAGTTACTTTTGATAGGACAGCATATAAGGCAGGGAGATAACGCATATTCTGCTTGTTTGAGAGCAGTCCTGTATAACTAATCTGCAGGGCTGAATTTAAAGGAAGTACCTAGTTTAGAAAACTTTTTCATACCCTGCATGGGCTAATGCGGGTTAATAAAGAGGGCTCTCACATATAGGACAATCATGTGTAGCTACAAAGGGCTTTTCTTCCTCTGGCAGATTCGTTCACTGATTGCTGGAGACCCTGTAATCAGCTTATTATCAAGGGACTCTTACAAACAAAAAAGGATTGTCCAAAGCAATCATCCCCTTTAAATCTACCTACCTATGTCTACCCAGAGAGGCTGTCCAAATTGGGACTATTTACTGTAGAAAAAAGAAGGTTAAGAGGCGACCAAATAACCATGTATAAGTACATGAGGGGACAACACATGGATCTCTCCCGCGATCTGTTTACACCCAGGACCACGACGGTAACAAGAGGACATCCGCTACGATTAGAGGAAAGTAGGTTTCATCACCAACACAGAAAGGGGTTCTTTACTGTAAGAGCAGTTAGACTGTGGAACTCTCTACCGGAGGAAGTGGTGATGGCAAAATCCATAGAGGAGTTTAAAAGGGGACTTGATGTCTTTCTGGAGAAGGATATTACAGGATATAAATTTTAGGTTAAGTGTCAATCCTGGTATATAGGCAGGTAGGAACTATTATGGGGTTGATCCAGGGAACAGTCTGATTGCCATTAGGGAGTCGGGAAGGAATTTTTTCCCCAAAAGGGCTAATTGGCTTCTGGCCTTGGGGTTTTTTGCCTTCCTCTGGATCAACACAGTAGGATAGACAGGCTGGACTAGATGGACAATGTCTTCATTCGGCCTTACATACTATGTTACTATGTTACTATGTTACTATGTCTGGAGTCACACGTGCAAGTTTTTTTTTTATCGAAAGCCGTTATTGGATCAGATTCTGAATTTGGGAATCCAGACTAAGGGCTTATTCACACAAATGCTTTTGCACTGCTTACTAGGCACGCAGAATTAATGCTTGTAATATACAGTAAACAGAACCCATTGATTTCAATGGGTTTGGTAATGTGTGTTTTTTGCGTGCACATTTAATTCGCAAAAAAACCCCCAAAATGCAACGTTTCCTATTTTAGTGCATATTGCGAGCAAATTAGCAGTACTGAAAGAAGAGACAGGGATACAGTGAAAGCTTATTTAATACTTAATTCAGTACTTAAAGGGGTTATCCAGGAAGTGCCAGGTGGGGTCGGGTGGAAGCGCTGCTCTGACCCCTGTGTAGTGGCCAGTGCTTATAATTGCAAGCAGAGGTCTCATTGAAATCAATGAGAGCTATGCTTGCAATTACAAGCACCGGCCACTACACAGGGGTCGGAACAGCGCTTCTGTTCTGACGCTGATGTATCTTGACGGGCGCTGCCTGGAAAATCCCTTTAACATGACAACAATGGCTTCCTGGAGGGACTGCGAGTTTTTAAGATGCTAGAACCTGCCTTCCTTTCTTACACTGTAGCCCGAGAAGACTTATTTCTACTGCTCATATATCACATATATGTAGGATTGATAAATGCAGGGCCTAATAATTCGCCTGTGAGTGAAACATCCAATAATGCTTGAAATACCAATACAGCACTGAGTGTTAAGCAATTTTTGACAAAATATGGCATGACACACCTTGCCTCACCCTCCCTAATCACCTGATCTCGCAACTTTTTTTACGGGTGCCTTGAGTAGTGGAAAAGGAAACAAAATGTCACAGCTGCACGTTGTTGGTTTGAATCACCCATCATCAAATAGGCAAAAAAAAAAAAAAAAATTACTGGCGCCAAACTCAACTTTCCCCAACAAGGTCGTCTGGTATACCACCTCCGAAGGGGTCCGCAAACACTCACCGAGCAACACAAGCCTGTACTAGTAACTTCCCACCCACCAGTAGAAGACTTCAGTTTCTTTTGGGTACCCCCTCGTATCCTCAGGATAGGTCATCGGTATTATAGAAAACCCCTTTAATGGTAATCCCCTGCTAATGACTGCTGTGAAGCCACAGTCTACTTAGCAGCAACCAACAGAGAAATCTCAAAGAAGGTGTTTCCCGTAACAGACATAACTCAACACTATTCCGGTGTGTTATGGAGATAAGCTATAGGAAGGGAGGGACAAGCCGGTTGTAGCCTCCCCAGATGTAGAGATTGCAGAGAATATGGGTGGTAGAAGAAGAAGGCATCTATAGTGCACATCCATTACCTGCCAGATCACGTTTGGGTCCTTGCCAGGAGAACATTCAGTGTTTTATAAAGATGAGATGAATATCATTTTTGGGACATTAATCATATAAATAGATAATGTATATACCTGAGAGTAAACGAAAGAAGAGTGATTTATGGGTACTGATTTATGTAATGAACAAGTAATAGAAAAATAATTCTCAAGCCAAAGAAGTTGATGTCACTCTAGAACATGAAGCCCGCAGGGTGTATTGCATCTACCTGCAGACAGCGAGGATCTGGGATAACTGATGAGCAGGCTCTTTTTTTTTGCTTTCTCTAGAATGATAATAATTCATATTCTTAAAGGGGCGTTTGTTATATAATTGGACCCTAAAATATGGACTATCTTGGCTGCAAAATCTTCTATTATCAATTCATCCATTATTTAATGCAAACCAAAGTAGGAATGTGTCTTTATAAATTGGGGCAGCCATGTGACTGCCATAAAAGCCATGCAACAGTTTCTTTCAGGTGCTAAATGTAGTAAACTAGACATAGGTATATATGTATATATGTCTAATGTAATATGGTATACGATGTCATCTGCCCCAAAGTGGGTCACAATATAGTCCTGCAGTGGAAATGTGAGTCACACGCACGTACTTCTTACTGAATGACAACCTATAACCTAACAGTGAATGGTAACATATATATATATATGCATATTATCCTATTACTCCCTGGTGGTCATCTCAAATAATAATGTGGAAATCTGAAGCTGTCTGGAAATCAGCGGTGCTGCGGGTTGGTATAAAAAGGTTCATTGTCATAATTTAGAAGGACATTTGAAATAATGGCAAAAAGTGGAAGCATTAGGAAAATTGTGAACATTTTCACAGTCCCCGGTATATCCCTTGTGTGTAGTGACCTCTTCTTCTGCTTGGGTAGAGCTTGTTGACCACTAGACGCCTCTAGGACGAAATCAAAGAGATCTTGCCCAGTTACCAAAATTTGAGAGGCGGTGCATTATTGGAAGGCGAGAAGCTGGATGGTCAACAAATTGTCTGCTACATGACTGTTAGGAGGTGTTGGGGCCAGTGGCTGAATAAGGCATACACACAAAACAATCGGGCTCAGGGCATCCTTGACAAACTACCAGTAGAGAGGATCATCTGATCATCCGACAAACACAAGCAGCTCCAACTGTTTTGTTGTCAGCCAGATGGCGCCATCATTACAGGTCCCTGTCTCTGTCGGAACCATTTTCAGGTGCTTGGCTGAAGGGCATTTGGTCTCACGGAGCCCATTACATGTACGGCATTTCACATTCACCATCACCTCAGTTTGCAGTGTTTGTCGTGAACAACAAAACTGGACGCTACAGAGTGGAATCTGGGTTGTCCTCAGCTACAAATCCAGGTTTAGCTTGGGCGCTGACGATGGCCGTGTTCATGTCTCAAAAAACCTAGGGGTGAGCGCCTGAATCCTGGCTTTGCTGTGGAGCACCCTGCTGGTGTGATGGTCTGGAGTTCATTGCATGCGACAGTCTGTCACCCCTAGTGGTGGTACGAGGGACAATGACAGCTCAGCGATATGTTCAGGACATCCTGCAGCTACATGTGTTCCTCTCATGGCGGCTTCCAAGAGGCATTGTCCAACAGGATAATGCTTGGCCGCACACACTAGGGGGTCACAGGAATGTCTCCACAATATTGTCACACTTCCGTGGCTGCCAGGTCGCCATATTTATTGCCAATAGAACATGTATGGGACCATCTGGGACACCAACTTCAACAGACTATGAGTTTGCATGATCTAGAGGCTCAGTCACAGCATATATGAACTGCTATGCAGCAGGATACCATACAAAACCTGTATGTCTCCATGTCCTCCCGTATCACATCTTGCATCCAAGCTAGAGGCAGCCCAATAGGGTACTAGAACCTCCATGCCCGCCTGTATCACATCTTGTATACAAGTGAAACGTGGTTCAATAGGGTACTAGAACCTCCATGCCCCCCCATATCACATCTTGTATCCAAGCTAGAGGCAGTACATCAGGGTACTAGAGCCTCCATGTCTGCCCCTATCACATCTTGTATCCAAGCTAGAAGCAGTACAACAGGGTACTAGAGCCTCCTTGCCTGCCTATATCACATCTTGTATCCAAGTTAGAGGTGATACAACAGGGTACTAGAGCCCCCATGCCTGTCTGTATCACATCTTGTATCCAAGCTAGAAGCAGTACAACAGGCTACTAGAGCCTCCATGCCCCCCTGTATCACATCTTGTATCCAAGCTAGAGGCAGTACATCAGGGTACTAGAGCCTCCATGTCTGCCCGTATCACATCTTGTATCCAAGCTAGAAGCAGTACAACAGGCTACTAGAGCCTCCATGCCCCCCATATCACATCTTGTATCCAAGCTAGAAGCAGTACAACAGGGTACTAGAGCCTCCTTGCCTGCCTATATCACATCTTGTATCCAAGTTAGAGGTGATACAACAGGGTACTAGAGCCCCCATGCCTGTCTGTATCACATCTTGTATCCAAGCTAGAAGCAGTACAACAGGCTACTAGAGCCTCCATGCCCCCCTGTATCACATCTTGCATCCAAGCTAGAGGCGGTACAACAGGGTACTAGGGCCTCCCTTCAAGGGTTCAGTTTTCTGCCATAAATTATCCTTTTGCTCTCATTTTTTAAATCATTTACTTCTATCAACGTTACAATCACACAGAAAGTTTTATTCTATTCCAACAACTCCTTCTAGGGAAGGGCTGTTTTTTTGACAATGAGTGTGTATCCTGGGATAAGTTTGACATTGTGTTGGAAGAATACCCTTTAACTTGACAGTAGTTTCTGGCCACCAGTTTGAAGAGTAGCCATAAGTGAGCCTGCTGTTGTCTGACTGCAGTGTATTGTGAATCTGGACATAACGGGATCCCATTGGCTTGACGTAAAATAAAGATTTCAAATTGTCTTATTATCGATTGTATTAAAAATACTTCTTATTCCATCCAGCAGAAGGTCTTCTATAATATCATTTGCCACTGGAGCTCGTAAGGCATTTCTTTGGAACCATTTAGCAGACGGAAGCTGTGTGTGGTTCTCTTTCATGGTTTTATTAGGCCCAGCGTTCACAATGTGACAGCTGCCTTTTATATACATACCAGGAGCGCCACGCTCTTCTGTTTACAAGCCTGTACGTTCCACTATCATTTCACAATATTTCAGAGATTTGCTTTACAAGGTTTCTGGACTATTTTTACTGAGCAGTTCTTCTTGGGAAGTCATCAGCAATTTGTGCCTGTCAAAGTAATCCGAGGGTCGAAGACCCAACGTGACGGGATGAATGGAAGCAAAAGTAGAGGAGGTCAACAGCTTCTTATTTATGTCTACACGTTTAATATTTCAATACGTCAGATGAGAACCATGGGGCCGAGCGTTATTATAAACAGGCCTCTTCGCTCGTGTTGCAATGATACATAGAAGAGTGCTCCATTCATCAGGGCTGCGCATAGGAAACATGTTTAATGCAGATGCGCAGACACAGTGCAAACGCTCTGGCTATGTTCACAGGACACGGATCTGTCATAAGCAAATATGGCATGGATTTTTGTCCAAAAATTTGCTGAAATTCGGATTTCTGCCATGGATTTGGATTGGCCGGCAGGACTACACATCAATTAACCTTTACCAATCCAATTTGTATTCTGGTTTTCCTAGGGGGCTTACTCTTTTTCTGCAGTTATACAACAGCGCTGTATGCTGGCTAAAGCCAGTACTGCATGAGGTGACACGTTGGATAGGCTCCGACAGCAGAGAGGCTGGCAATATACAGTAAGAGAACCCTGACGGACGTCTTCCAACATCGAAGCTGTACAGCCTTAAATCATAATGTCTTCAGGGGTCAGACAGAGGATTGGAAAGGGTTTAACCCTTTATAATTCAATGGAACTAACGCATGGCCTTGGAATCCAATGAACGTGTTGTAGATATAAGAATCTGCAGCATGTTCCATATTCTGGATGTATTTTTGGAGGATCATGTGAATGGAGTATAAGAATATGTTTACATGTAGAGGAAATGAAGCCACAGTGGAAAATTCTGCAGCAAATTCCGCACATTTCCGTATCCAAAATTGAGTCAAAATATGCATTAATTGGCTCAAAATCAGCTACATATCCGCAACTGATTTGAGAAGATACAGCACAGCATGACACACTTCTGGTCCATTGCGGCCATTTTATTGTAGACCAATATCGACCCGCGCTCACACCCAATGTCAAGCGGGCCTATATATCATCTGGCTGGGCATTTGAATTGGTTTGGCGGTATTGTTTGTTACAACCCTTGCCCTTCATGTTTCCTCTATTTATCAAAACACTATTTCTAAGCCTATTTGTTCAGTACTCTATACTTGATAAAGGACATCTCTTGACCTCTGAAATGCGTAGCCTATATATTTCATCTTTACATTATAGATTTTTTTGGATTTTCTTTGTAAGTCTAATTTCGTGTTCCTGCATATTATAAAATAAATTGGAAAAACCATTCCTGGATTTAGAGTTAACCTTCAAGGATTTCAGTGCTGACCAGGACAATAGAGGAGTCCTTCGGGTTGACCGGAGCGCGGGAATGTTTTCTACTAATTCCTACTTGTTCATATGACCGAGGTTGTTCTACTACCGTGGCGTTCCCTGTGGATCCAGACACCCATCAGCCATCTGTTGGCGGACTCTACGTAGGATTATATTTAAAGCACCCTCGGACCGGCGGTGTAGGTGTCTGTCAACTGACGGCGCTCCTCACCAGGTGAGTCCATTCCAATTCCTATATATACATATATAATTATTTCCATTGTTTGGAGCGCTATTAATACCCACAGCATGATGACTTCGGGAGGTGAAGAAAGTGCTATATTTTTTTAAATCTATGGATAATACGCAGTGAATAGAACCTATTGATTTTTCGATAGGCAGAAGAACACAAGGCAACAGTGTATTGCAGCCTGTGAATACGCTACATATTTACGAACCGAAACACGCATACGCCCGTGAGGGAGAATGCACCCTCAGGGCTTAGTCACACGGGCGTTTATTGCCGCGATTTGCGCATGCGCATGCGTCCGGCGATTTTTTTAAAACCATTGCTTTGCAATGGTATCGGACACATGAGCGCTTTTTATGCGCTCGTCCGATAAATTAGAGAACAGAAATCGCAGATCGCACCTATCTGCGATCTGCGATTCCTGTTCTCTTCTCTATATGCGCTCAATGGGGCCGGCGGCAGCAGCGCCGACCCCAATGAGAACATATAGAAGATAAATCATTCTTCTCTGCCACAGCTGGAACAGCTGTGGCAGAAAAGAACGATGTTTGCCCATTGAATTCAATGGAGCGGCAATACAGCCGCTCCATTGAAAGCAATGGGCTGCCGGCGTGCGCGGGGTTAATTGTCGGGAAGGGGTTAAATATATAACCCCTTTCCTGCAATGCATCCTGAAAAGTGAAAAAATAAAAAAAAAGTATGTACTTACCTGCTCCCGACAGCTGGAGATCCCAGCGGCCGGCCTGCAGTGGGTGTGAAGGGGGTGTGACTCAGGCTTGCCCCTGATTGGCTCAGCCTGAGCCAATCAGAGGCTGATCTCAGTCACACCCATTCATGAATTCATGAATGGGTGTGACTGAGACTTGCTTCTGATTGGCTCAGCGCTGAGCCAATCAGGGGCAAGCCTGAGTCACACCCCCTTCACACCCACTGCAGGCCGGCCGCCGGGATCTCCAGCTGCCGGGAGCAGGTGAGTACATCCTTTTTTTTTATTTTTTCACTTTTCAGGATGCATTGCAGGAAAGGGGTTATATATTTAACCCCTTCCCGACAATTCATCCCGCACTCCCCCGCAGCGCTTGCATTCAATGGAACCGGCTGTATTGCCGTCTCCATTGAATGCAATGCGCTGGACAGCTCCGGCCCGTTTCTAATGAAACGCGGCTAGGAGCAGATTTTCGGGCGATTTTTGGGCCGATTTTTCGGCGCCGGTCACGCGATTTGCGCATGCGCATCCGTCATGCGATGCGCAAATCGCGTGAAAAAACGCCCGTGTGACTAAGGCCTCAGTGTACATCAGGCAGTCAGAGAAGCTTGTGCGGCCATGTTTGTTTCTTCCTGGGGAAAAGGGGGATCACTTAATTGGATAACTAGTCATCTTAAAGGTACTAAGGAGAAGACTATGTCTGCTCCGAACTGAAGTCATAGCCAGAGTAAATAATAACTATTATTACCGCTCCCGTTTACAATTTAGGTGTCTTCTAGTAATTATATGACGTTAGATTTAATAGTTCATTTAATCGTCGGACGAGGCGAGAAATGGGTGGGAAATAAACACAATACTGAGTATAAAACTGTATTAACACCCGAGTAAAATGATGTTTATGGCTTTACGACTCTTGTATTTTATAACTAGGATTGGACAGGGTGTTGCTGACTTGTTCTCACAGAGGGTGTGAAGTGGGCGCTTCTATGGAGGGGATCGTGATCTTGGCGCTGTCTCGGAGGCGGCTGGCAGAGCTTCCCTGAAGCTGATGGATTGATCACCTCGCTTCCATTGCATGTTAATGGCTGCATCCTTTATATCTACATTCTTTCCAGTTCTCTCTGTTGGCTTCTTTTATTGCTGATTTGGATTTTATTGGTTTTGAACAGGATGCATGAAGATAAAAAGTGAAGAAGGCAGCAGTTCAGGTTAGGGAAGCAGCGAAGATTCAGCAAAATGCTAAATCCTCCCCATATGAGTCAGCGAGAATAGGAATTGTAAAGCCAGAAAAACTTATCTAGAAGTATTCTATGTCTACGAGCTAAATACAAGGCCCTCGAGCTAAATACAAGGCCCTCATGTCTTATGAATATCCCAGGAAACTTCCATTTCCATAACTTAACTCCTTAAGGCCCTTTTTTTTTTCTACATTTTCGGTTTTGCCTCCCCACTTAAAAAAAAATCCTAACTCTTTTATCTATTCCTCTGTCTGAAGTCTTGTTTTTTGCAGGACGAGTTGTATTTTTCACTGGCACTCTATGATGTACCATATAATGTAACCATGAAAACTTTTAAGAAAAACTTTATTGAAAAAAAAAGCGCAATGACACCATGTTTGGGGGTCTTGTTTGTACTATGTATACACTGCAGCAAAAATGACCTGATACACTTATTCTATGGATCCGTACGATTAGTATGATAGTAAACGCTGCGGAATAAGTATGCGCTATACAAATAAAGATACATATATTATTATTGATACCCAGTTTATGGAGGTTTTTCTTGCTGTACAACTTAAAAAAAATAAATACCCTTGGAATTTTTTTTTTTGATTATTTCCTGCCGCCATCTTCTGACAGCCGGAAACCTTTTTATTGTTCAGTCCACATAGTTGTGTGAGGGCCTGTTTTTGCAGGATGTCATGTAATTTCTATTGGTACCAATTTGGAATAGAGACGACTTTTTGATAGCTTTTTCATTCCATTTGTCCTTGGAGATGGGATTGACCAAAAAAGTGCAACTGACGTTGTGTATTTTTTTTTTCCTAACATCGTTCACCATGCGGGGTAAATAATGCGTTACTTTGAAAGATTGGACTTTGTATGCAGCAAAACCTATTATGTTTTTGGGTCTTTTATGTAGATTTTTTAAATTATAAATACAGCAAATAGGTTTTTTTTTAACGTTTATTGCCTTTTTTTTTTTTTTAAATAATTATTAACACTTTTAAAACTAATTTTTACATTGTTTTTTAGTCCCCACAGGGGACGTGAACTTGTGATGTGTTGATCGCTTCTGCAAGTTGAAGTAATATCTAGAGTTAAGCGAACATACTCTGCCGAGCTTGATGCTCGTTCGAGTATTAGCGTACTCGATGGTGCTTGTTACTTGACCCCGTGTTTGACTCCGTCCCAGTTTTTGGCTCCTCCCCGCTGTGACGTGCCTGTTTTGGCCCCTCCCCGCTGCGACGCAGTGCGTGTCAATGGCAAATTTTTTGTCTGGCAGAGAGAGAGAGAGAGAGACCTAGAAAAAAGAAAAAACAAAAATGCTCGAGTCTCCCATTGCAGTTAATGGGGTTCGATACTCGAGTAGAGCTCTCGAAATTTACGAATAGCTCTACTTGAATAACGCGGACCCAAGCATTTGGGTGCTCGCTCATCTCTAGTAATATCATAGTATTACATTACACCACGATCAGACAGGCAATCTATCAAGCTATGTCACAGGTATGGCTTGATAGGCAATCTGCAATGGCAGCCCTGGGGGCTTTTAGAGGGGCCCCCGCCACCATGATAACTGAACAATACCCTATCATCTTATCGAAGGGGTTTTTTGGGACTACTGAACTCCATTTAGGGCATTTAAATGCCGCTGTCAGAATTGTCAAGGGTTCACAGCCGCTGTTGCAGGCAGGTGTCAGCTGTAAGAAATAGACGGCACCTGCATTGTAAGGAGTGGGATCGGCCCCGATCCCCCGCCATACAAACTCTGAATCTCCATGACATAACTGTAGGTCATGGAGCATTAAGGGTTTAAAGGAGTTTTCATTTGATGGCCTATACTTAAGATAGGCTGAGGCCAACAATGTATGCCTGGTCTTAGAATTACTCAGCCCTCCACTGCCACTAATGATTTGTAAGCCGAGAAACCCCTTTAAGGACTGTGCAGTCAGATTCTGTAGTCTCATGCTATACTTTATAATATACATGAAGTGCAAAATCTGCTGCTGTAGGCAGCTAGAGACGGGGAGCAGGGTGCTATCGGAGCAGCCGCAGGTTAGCCCTTGTGACTTGTACAAGCCAACTTCCATTGAGTTCTATTGAAACATGTACATAAGTGTCGTAGATCACAAGAAGAAGCCCAGGATATGGCATAACTGTTTGTGGACACTGAATTTGGACACAATATGGGTCCTAGTTATTGTGATTTCATACGCCGGCCCCAGGCTGCCATGGCATCCAGAAAACAACCCTGTGATCTGATTGCGGTGGGGCCGTCCAGGACATTTAAATGCCTCTTTCAGAATTGACATAAAGGATTAAACAGCCATAATCTGAGTCACCTACGATCATGGCTGTTGCAGGTGGGTGTCAGCCATCAAAGACAGCCAATACCCTCCATGTATGGCTTGGCTCCCACTGCATACAGAGCATATGCTGTGGGCATTTATATACAATACATCCTAACTATATGGGGTATGTGCAGGTAGGAAATATAGATCACCATATGTGTGTCTGGAAGGAATTAACCCTTTCCAATCCAATTTTGGATTCAGGGTTTCCTAAAAGGCTTTCTCTTTTTGCTGCTATACAACAGTGCCACCTGCTGGCAAAATCCAGTATGTGTGTGCACCAGAGAGGCTCCGACAGCGAGTGGCTGGCAATAGCCGGTAAGAATACCCTGTCGGATGTCTTCTGACATTGGAGCTGTACAAGCTTCAAATCAGAATATAGGAAGACGTCAGACAGTGGATTGGAAAGGCTTAAGGATAAATCATCAATATCTGACTTCCATAAAACCCCTATAATACAGGAGGTATCCCGTTCACAACCCTCATTTATTATCCAGAGCAGAAACCTCTTGTATATTATCCTGAGAGCCTAATTTACTGCAATACCTCAGATCACATATGGTGGCGCTGCAGGAAAGCTGAACACTTGTTGCTTGATTCCCCCCACAGCTTACTTATATTATAAGCACCATTGTGTAGAAGAAGAAAAACTTCGCTCATAAGTTAGAAGAGACAAAAACCATAACTGCTAATGTGGAAAAAATGAAGCCATTGTAATGACTCCGAGTCTCATCTCTCTACTACTATTCATTAAAAATCATTGTTTGGGTTAAGGCTTTTTTTTACTGTTTATGGTTATTCACTGTCTATGGAGTTGGAAGTAGATCTGTCCCCGTACATGACCCCTATAACTAACTCCCCTGCGCTGTATAGGAATATTATATTTTAATTATGTATGGCTTCCTATTTTACTGCAGCGCTAATAATTAAAGCCTATATATTCCTAATGCCTTATATAGCGCTACTATGTACCTTTTATAGTAGTCTATTTTCTTTATTTCTAAGACCTCCCAAGCGTGTCCCTTGATACATCAATTAGCTACTAATTGCACAAAAATGTCTGTGTGCAATGTATCAGTAATACAGAGAGACCGCTCGGGTAAGTATCTCATGTTTGCTTTGGATTAATGTTTGTGCTCTAGTGGAGATCATGTCCTTTTGGCATCCCCCAAGAGGAAATGAGGACAAGCTATTAAAGGTTTACGTTTTTTGGCAGGCGTTCACATAGAGAGCTGAAGTCACATAGAGAGGTTTTTTTTTTTATATTAATCCATAGAAGATGAATCCCTCCGCCTCGCCCCCTCCCCGCTCTCCCTTTCGCTCTCCTTCCATTCTTGTGATGTACATCTGTTCCATTAGGTTTTACCGCTCAGCATTCAGACCAGGGTAACTACAAGGAAGTCCTCACAATTGCACTTTTCTGTCCCATTCTTCTCTCATTTAGAGTTCGGACATAAGTAGAGGCCACCGACATAGAGGATATTAAAAACAGGGCATTTCCTCTTTCCTGCCTAATTCCCTTGATTCTTTTGGGGGAGACTTCTGGCTTTAATTAATAGTTTCCCAGCAGGGCTATTGAGACTGTGTGATGTCTACCCCAATCTCTGGCATGTTTCACTAGCTTATTACTGCAATCATTTAACCCATGCTGCAAAGGCCGGCTTTTATGGTACCTGGTCAAGAAGTCATTTCTGTGCTGACAGAATCCATGTCCCATAGATACTCAATAGATGCAAAAGAATTACCATGAATGAGAACTAGTCAAGGAGGTTGTCTATGGGAGTATAAAAATATTGCTTAAATGGGGTTATCCGAGTTAATATATATTTTTTAAACAACTGGCAATGGGTAAAAATAATTGAAGAACATATACTAACCAGCTCCAGACCCCGCTATTCCAGCAATGCATCCCCCGTTCTTTGCATCGGCTCTGTTTGCATCATGCAGTTGATATAGAGGTAAAAGCAGGTGCTCGCACTGATAAGGGTGACCCCCTTCAAGAAGATGGCGTGCCCTGACTCTCTCTGGTTGGAAATAAGGAATGTGGCTACAATAGATGTTATACAAGTATATGAAAAACTAGATTTTCACAAGTACATAAAAGGCTAGATGGTAACAAGTACAAGAACCACAAATGTTCAGGAGGTAAGATGTATAAGACCCTAGATCAAGATGATAACTGAGATATAGGACTAAACCAAAAACTGCTGACTCAACCAGGAACATCTTCAGACAGAAAGTATAACCAATGTCCTCTGTGAGGAGGAGCCGGAATAAATGTTTGCAAACTAAAGCTGATTGGCCGTTTGGGATGCACACCTGACCAACCAATCCATACACCAGTGGAAGTGTCTCCATTGGCGTCCAGTACCAAAATGAACAGAGCATGTACCGGTGTGAGGACCACATTGGTCAGGGTTGACGCCATGACATCACACCAGTCTCAATACTTCAATGCGGCCAACGAGCTGCGACAGTCTTGTGTTTTAAAGGTCTTTATGATTTTTATTAATTAGGTTGTCTGATTTAGACAATTTAGTTTTTGTTAGAAGGGTAGTCGATCAGAGACTGCATCCTTGCTGTGATCCCAACGATCAGCTGGAATCTGTAACAGAACCGGGCTGCAAGTGTTCAATTCCCCTGCAGCACCACTTCAGGGCAAATGAAGTATTACAAGATGCCCGATAAAATTAGTGAATTGATCCTGTATTGCACAAAAATGTCAGGTTCTCCAAAGAGAGACTCTTTGTAGCCGCTCTCAGCTCTGGCTAAATGACTGAGTTTATCAACAAGGAATTTCCTTCTATTCACTGAGAATTCCCTAAATAAGGCCGCAGTCACACCTGCGTTGGGGTCAGTTCAGGGTTTCCGTATTTCTGCTCTGTTTTTGGAGGAGAGAAACTGAAATAAAACTGAAAAGAACTGTTCTTTTTTCCCATTGCTCTCAATAGGGTTTCAGAAAAACAGAAAGCACATGGCAAGGCTTCAGTCTGCTTCTGTTCTGTTAGGTTTCCGTTATTTTGGACAAAAAAAAAAGCGCAGTTTGCAGTGTAATTTTTTTAGTCCAAAAAAACTGAAAATTTATGAAATGGAAGCAAATGGAAGCCTTTCTATTCGTTTTCCATTTTTTTAATGACCCATTGAAATCAATCTGGGCTGGGTGGAGTGGGTGACTGTATATAAGTCTGCAGTGGACAGTTTAGCTCCTCTGGTTTATAGTCTGGCTTGCTGCATATTGTTAGGGTCTACGGCCATTGTGCCGGCCTTATGGTGATTGTGACAGCCTTAGGCCTAGTGCCCACGGCCGTGACGGGCTCCGCAGCGGAGTCTGTCACAGTGCCCCCAGAGACCCCATACTCACCTCCGGATCCACTGCCCGATGTCCCGCATCCCGTGCCGGCGTGCATGCGCAGTACAGCGCATGACGCGCCGGCAGCGTCATATGACACACCCACAGTGTCACATGACGCGCCGGCCGCATCTTATGACGCGGGTGTCAGTGGGTAGGGAAGCGTTTTCACGCTATCTACCGCTGTGCTACAGCGGAAGATAGCATGATGGACGGCATCCATTGACTGCAATGGAAGCCATCCGCATATACGACTGCGGCAAATAGAACATGCCGCGGATGACTACGGGTGATTTCACCGTGAGCATTGCACTATTAGGTTCAATAGAACCTAATAGCTGCGGGGCAACGCTGCAGATTTCCGCCCGTGGGAATTAGGCCTTATGGTGATTGTGCCTGCAGAGATTGTGCCCGCTCTGCACCTTATCAGGTATTGCATTTTTGGCTCTTTTCCAGTGAAATATGCTTTTGTTTTCTCTCTCACCTCTGTGATTTCAACGGGGAAAAACATCTGTTTTTTTTCCGGTTAACTTCAGTTTCCTCCAAAAACGAAGCAGAGACGGACACCCTGAGCTGGACCCTAACGCAGGTGAGAGAGCAGCCTAAGGTATTTGGAAATGAGTTTTCTAAACCATGCAACCCATTTGCTATTTACAACAGGTCCTAGGAATGACGCGACAAAAGCATCAGTTTTACCCCAAAATACGTAGCAGCTGTTTTGGGAACCATATTTGCCCCTCCTTTTTTATTCAGATGACACAGAGTCCATTAGGACACAGAAATCTTTGGTTTCCGTCTCCTGTGGGGCATAACCATAATGGGTGCAAGGGACGCAGCTGCGACCGGGCCCTGCATTCTTAGGGGGCGCATAATGTTCCCAATAGAAGGGGACTTCTACTATCAATGAAGCACTATACTTGAGATGGAAGGGACAGGGGCCAAAAGCATTCTCCGTTTAACAAATGGCGTCCTCGGAGGGTTAATCCGTTCTGGATCACGACAATCATTAGGACAGCATCAAATCTGCACGGTAAATTCATCATTTCACCTGTGAATCACCCTGCAGCTTCCGCATGGGTTTTGTCAAGAACCGAGTCTAATCCAGATAGTCACAGGGAGATTATTTGTTGTTGGACTCGGTACAGTAAGTAGAAGTTATTGCTTTCCGCTCCTGCAGAGTTGTAATTGGGTTTCTCCGCTCTGCACAGTCACCTGGGCACCATTGTGGATATTGATAATCCTCTCCCTGACATTACAATTTGTGTTCCTCTGTCGGCCAGATAATATTATACGCCATTGGGTTTCTAGAAGTATCGCTGTAACCGTCAGGCTCCAGGGAGAACATTGCAGCGGGCGGCCGGTACATACATTTTTCTTGGGTGTACACGACCTGAACAGCGAACTGCGACAATTAAAGAGACTAAAACCCACAGCTTTCATATTCGTGCGAAGATCAATAAATGTAGGTGCTTAAGAGGAAGCAGTCAATAATACAATACATGCCACATATTGCAAGATGTAGGTGGAAAGCCGCATTCACACGGGCGTATTTGCACATGTAATATGTAGAGATTGAGAATAGAACACATGTATTTCAATGGATTCAGCCACATTTTGGTCATGCAAACAGAATATGGAACCAGCTGTATCGGCTAATCCGAGCGCACTCGCCACTACTAATTGTCCCTGCAGAACCTTGATCGATCACTCTAGCCGGATCACAAGTGTGGAGTCATTAGAATACAGGTGGATTTGTACCCAGCTTTCCCAGGCTTCTGCACGCATACAGAATGAAAGCTCAATTCATCCCCTGAGCCAATGCAACTCCTCCAGCTCCCTGCAATGCCACAGCCACTCGCTGCCACCACCAGCTTTTAAAGGTAAGCTGGAACCCAGACTATGAATTAGGAACACAATTTTCGGAGTTATGGTCCGCTTTACCGGCCAAGGGCCTCATTCACACAAGCTTTTTTATGCGGCCATCTGCAGCGTTGGTTTCCAATGTATTCATTCAGATGGCTGATTTTTAGCCGCATAAAGATGTTGCAGCGGAATTTTTAGGACATTAGCGGCCAAATACAGCGGACGGAAAAGATAGTTCTTGCCCTATCTTTCAGACGATATACGCTGGCAGTGCGCATAGACTCCTATGGGAACTGCGGAAATGGGAGTGGGAGGGAGGTTAGCAGCGGCCAGCACTGGGACAACATTACAGCTGGCTCTATTTAACTATTAGAAGCCAGGCCGAGGATGTATGCCGACTTAGGGATTTCTGGGCTGCGCTGTTTTTTTTTTTGCTAATACGCCGTCTGTGTGAATAAGTGAAAAAATGCCAAATGACTTGACCGCGGCTTTTTCTTGTTAAGGCGTTTTTCGGCTGCAATGCGACCAGCATGAAAGAACATCGCCCGTGTTAATTGGGCCTAAGGCTAAGTTCACATTTGCATCAGAGGTTTTGTCCTCAAAACGGAAAACACAGCAGAACCTGCGGGACGCAACTGGAAATCATTGGGAACCATTGCGAAAGCCTCCTAGGCTAGCAACAAAACAAAAGCAGTTTAATGCCAGTTTTCATCTTAGAATTATATATCATATTTTTAACAAAATAGATGAAATTAAAATGAAACGCTTTTTACATTTTTGAAACGCTTTTTACATTTTTGAAACCCTTTTTACATTTTTTTTCCTGCGTAAACCTCCTGCTTTGGGCCTGTAGATGGCGCTGTTGTCACCAAAATATATTCTGTCGGTTACATTGCAGCATTTATCACGATGAAACACAATGAGGGTTCAGCACATAAAGTCACTATCTTCATGTCCCCTAAAACCTTATTAAGCAGAAAACAATGAATTAAACCCAATTAAAATAAAAAATAAATCAGATGGACATTAGTTTCTAATTTTAACCCTAACTAAAAAAATAGCGCGAGTAAAGATGAATATTAGCCGTCATTAAATGAAAGTATCCATAAACGTATTTTCAACCTTGTGATAGGTTATTGTGTTCCTCCGATGCTTTACAGAATGTCATTGATGTGAGAGGTGTGGCTAGTAACAAAACACCAGTGCAATACTGAAAACTACCAGTAGATGGTGCTGTTTGACCATAAATGCACAATTCATTTGCACATATTGCTTTAGGTCACAGGAGGCGATTCTGATTTAAATTACTTAATATTTTAGGACATTTTTACTATTAACATTAACACCTGATACTACAAATATAAGAATGGGCAATATTTATTTCCAAAAATGGTATAAAGTCTATGGAACTAAAACAAGTGGATGGAAGTGTGTTGCAAACTTGTAGGATGACTCGGACCAACAAAATCAACAGAAATGTACAAAAAACTAACAAAAGAGAGAACAAGAGCCTGTCTGTAAAAGTCTAAAACCTAGGGGTCCATTCACGATGCAAATCAATGTGCCCAGGGACTGTATAGCGGCTCATGGAGCCCCTTTGGCTTTCTTTAGAGGCTCGTGGACTTGGATGCAAAGATTCAGCTTGGCCCCACCCCCACCCACAACTTTCCTCTGCATCCTTGGGTCTATTAAGAATCCCATAGATGCAACACTCCTTCAAAGACGGAGCCCCAATGCAAAATCTGTAACATGGCCCCCATCCATCCACGTGCCATTTATAACACTGGTGTTTTCTTACATGATAGAGAAGCCTTTGGGCCCCTAAGGGCCCGGTAGTCACTGCTACACACCCTATTGCTACACCACTTGCTTTCTATAGTGTTTGATGGATCTTTATGATTTTTTAATCTTTTCTCACAAAAGTCCAAGAGAAAAACTTCAATGTTGGGTCCTATAAGACCAAAAGGATGAGAAAAGAGAAGCAGAGCTCCTGAGGGATCCAGGTGATGAAATGAAGAGGGTGAAGGAAGGTGCTGCCAGCCCAGTTGCCCAATTGGGGATGGAAAAAGAAAAAACAAAAGTCATAGACTAGATGGCGCAAGCCCTGATAGATGACCCTAGAGGCTGGGAAGTAATACCAGGCTCCTCTCTATTAAACATAAAAGCAGCACATTACACGTTTCTCGGACACAGCCCCTTCTTCAGAATAGCAGGATAGAAGCATTGAAAACCGTGTGTGAAAATCATACATAGATACGAGGTAATGAGGTTGTTTGGGGGGGGAGGGGGGTTGTTCTACTCTTCATCTTTGCAGTTGGATTTTACTCTCTATCTCTTACAGGGACCACAAAACACAAAATAGAAATCTATGTTCTGGGGCTCCCAGGGGCCCGTACACCATACCATCATGCAGCCCATCCATGCCTTTCTATACTAGTGCACTATTAGTCCAATACAAGACACTGAGGATTAGCGCTGGATCCGTCTTTTTCGCTACGCCCTGTAGATGTATGTAGAGAATTAATGTACCATATGTGGCCTCCATTACATCTCCACAAAGGTTATTATTACTCAGGTTTCCTTGACTGCTGAATTCCAAGTTTGCCTACTACAGTATGTAGTGATAAATCTTTCCAGATAGACTAACTTGCCGTTCAGGGTCCTTGGAAAGCTGGGTGACACCACTGTGGAGCTGCAATGATGACCACAGACCACATTATATCAGAGCAGCGTTGTGTGCATTTTATATAATCAATGTGGTATGACCTCCATCACCGCTCCATTTATTACCCAGCTTTCTCAGACTCCAGAATGCCAGACCTGCCTTGTTACATATTGGTAAATCCCCAATTCTCATATTATAGAATACTGTAACTAAGCAGATTTGCCATGCAGGTGTCCTGAAAAGCTGGGTAAGAATCCATGTTAAGCCCTAATTGACAAATCCTCTCTAATGTAAAATAAGGAAGCAAATTTGCCATTCAGAATCCTGGAAAAGGTGGGTAACAAAGCATGTGAATCTATAATAAGGACAGTTGAATACTAATTCTACCTAATAATTCCCCCTTGACTAAGCTAAGCAAATTAGCCTTTCAGGGTCCCAGGAAAGCTGGGTGACACACACCATGTGGACCTGTAATAGATCTATTATTCAGCTGTCTCTATCTGGATAAATTCCCCCCTCACTCCCAACTAATGTCACAGCTAGGCAGATTTACCTTTCAGGAACACAGGAAAGTTGGGTAACTTGCACAATATAAGTGTATATAATATCACAAGTGACATTTTTCTATATACTTAAAGGGGTTATCCAGGCTTTAGAAGTTAGTAGCATAGCCTCAGGATCAGCCATCAATCTCTGATTGGTGGGGGGCTGCTGTCTGGGATCCCCACCAATCAGCTGATTGAATCGGCCACGGCGCTCATATGAGTACTGCAGACTTTTCAGTGAGCGCTCAGAGCACCGTATTTTGTGGCGCCGCTCTGAGTACTGCAGTGTTGTACTACTCACGCCAAAGGACAATCTGTAGTACTGAGAGAGACGCTACGGGGCGATTCAAAAGTCAGGGCCACCCGGAATATCTCCTGAACAAAAAGAGATACAAGTAGGAAATTTTGTAGAACGTTTAGACGGGTGGGGTAAAAAATTTTGGCACTAAAACGGTGCCTGTCGGCCATCTTGGTGGCAGCCATCTAGAATTCAGCCCTAGAAACGTCAATGGAAGGGGGGTCATGGAATACATAATTTAAGGGTAGAATTTCATTAAAAAAAAATTGATAGCTGTAGTTACTTTCACAATAACTGCATTTTCTAGTGATGGATGATGTCATATTGAGCATTAATAAAGTTATGTGGAGTTAGGTGGTATGGAAATACTAATCACAAGTCTAGTTAAACAAGTAACCCTAGTTAAAGGCAGGACAACATGCTCTAGTACCCTGGTGTACCGCCTCTAGCTTGGATACAGGATGTGATACGGGGAACATGGAGGCTCTAGTACCCGGTTGTATCACCTCTAGCTTGGATACAAAATGTGATACGGTTGGGCATGGAGGCTCTAGTACCCTGTTTTACCACCTCTAGCTTGGATACAAGATGTGATACAGGCGGGCATGGAGGCTCTAGTACCCTGTTTTACCACCTCTAGCTTGCATACAAGATGTGATACGGGCGGGCTTGGATGCTCTAGTACTCTGTTGTACTGCCTCCAGCTTGGATACAAGATGTGATACAGGCAGGCATGGAGGCTCTAGTACCCTGATGTACCGCCTCTAGCTTGGATACAAGATGTGATACAGGCAGACATGGAGGCTCTAGTACCCTGTTGTACTGCCTCTAGCTTGGATACAAGATGTGATACGGGCAGGCATGGAGGCTCTAGTACCCTGTTGTACCGCCTCTAGCTTGGATACAAGATGTGATACAGGCAGGCATGGAAGCTCTAGTACCCTGTTGTACCACCTCTAGCTTGGATACAAGATGTGATACGGGCAGGCATGGAGGCTCTAGTACCCTGTTGTACCGCCTCTGGCTTGTATACAAGTGGGCAGGCATGCATGCATACAGGTTCTGTATGGTATCCTGCAGCATATCGGTCCACATTTGCTGTAACTGAGCCTCTATATCGTGCAAACTTGTAGGGGGTAGAAGTTGTTGTCCAAGGTGGCCCCATACATGTCGCATTGGTGATAAATTTGATGACTGGCCAGGCCCAGAAGTGTGACAATGTTGTGGGGACATTCCTGTGACCCCCTTGTGTGCGGCCGAGCATTAGCCTGCTGGACAATGCCTCTTGGAAGCCGCCATGAGAGGAACACATGTGGCTGCAGGATGTCCTGAATATATCGCTGAGCTGTCATTGTCCCTCGTACCACAACTAGGGGGGACCGACTGTCATATGTTATGGCCCCCCAGACCATCACACCATCAGTAGAGGCAGTGTGCCGCTCTACAGCAAAGGCAGGATTGAGGCGCTCATCCCTAGGTCTCCAGACACGAACACGGTCGTCATCAGTGCCCAAACTAAACCTGGATTCGTGGCTGAAGACAACCTAGTTCCCCTCCTTGGCAGTCCAGTTTCATAGTTGACGACACCACTGCAAACAGAGGCAATGGTGGGTGGGTGTAATGGGTTCTGTGAAACCAAATGTCAGTCAGCTAAGTGCCTGGAAATGGTTCCCACAGACACAGAGTCATGTCTAGCAGTCAACAAGTTCTACCCAAGCGGAAGAAGAGGTCAACTACATACAAGGAGCCTCTGAGACCTTTTATACGCCAAGGGGGAACCACTTTTACAGTCTCTAGGTAGCAAGACCGATCATCTAATCACACCACAAGAGAGCAAAGAGGCGTTACCCCAGACCAGTGTTCCCCAACTCCAGTCCTCAGGGACCGCCAACACGTCATGTTTTCAGGATTTCCTCAGTGTTGTGTAGGTGATGTAATTATTGTCAGTGCCTCAGACATTGCCACAGGGGTTCTTACTATAGGATATCCTGAAAACATGACCTGTTGGTGGTCCCTGAGGACTGGAGTTGGGGACCCCTGCCCTAGACCACAAAATATAGTGATGCTCACCCCCTCCAGTTCTGTAGTCCACCACAGGACTTTTAAATAAAATAAAACATTTCTTTCTATTTTTTGCTGTCTGCAACAGGGATTTGTCTCATAGTCCGAAAAATATGGTATATTTAAGATACCATATGTTTTATAGTAGTAGAGTAAAAAAAACTAATTATATTTAGTATTGCTGTAATCGAACTGACTCATAGAATCAAGTTACCATATCATTTTTACCACCGCATGTACGCCCTAAAAACAAGACACCCCACAGACATAAAAGAAAAATGGTGCAATTGCATTTTTTCTATTTCACCCCACTTCAAAATTGTTAAAAGTTTTTCAGTATATTATACGGTACATTAAATGGTACAACTGAAAAATACAACTGCTGCCACAAAAATAGCCGTTAATGCATAAATTAAAAAAAAAGTAATGATTTTTTTAAAGTTGTGAGGAGAAAACAAAAATGCAAAAATAGCTTCAAGAAGTTAATTCACTGAACTTAGCCCCGCCCCCGTCCCGCCTCCTCTCATTGCAAATAGTGCAGAGGGGCGGAGAGGGGATGGAGAGGAGGCAGAGAGAGGGACTGCACTGCTCTTGGCTCTTCCAGCCTCCTCCCCCTGCAGAGAGAGACGCCATATATCGGCTGGGCGTGAAAACCTGGCCGATATACGGTCGTCTGCATAAGCCCTAAGCCTTAGGCCAATTTCGCACACGTGCTTTTTACTGCAATTACTGCAGCATTCTGAATGGCGCCAGAGGCGTAACTTGAAGCTCCAGGGCCCCCATGCAAAATCTGTAACAGGGCCCCCAACTATAATGCTTTATTCATAGTACTGGGCTCCCTATATGGAGAAGAGAGGCCTTATGGGCCCCCTAAGGCTCCTTGACCCGGGTGCGACCGCATCCCCTGCACCCCCTATAGTTACACCAGTGAATGGCGCGGTAATCGCAGTAAAACACTCTCATTGTTTTCAATGGGGTCTTGCATACATGCCCTTGAACGCGGCTTTCTAGTGACGCAATTTTTAAGAGGTGTATACTCTATTTTGCTGCGATTAACACACGGCATCACCCATCAGAGTTATGGGGTGCATTAAAACCCGCTGTCAGAGGCAGTAACCTGCATCCAAAAATGGCGGTAAAATCACGTCAAAACATCGCGATTGAAATCATGGCGTTTTGCCAACGGCATGCGTAAAGCCTCATGTCCACGGGCACGCGCAGATTCTGAGTGTGGAATCCTGCAGTGGATTCCTGCCGTGCCCGCAGATGTGGAACCGCGGGAAAATGGAGCATGTTGCATCTTTTTCCTGCACGTGCGATTCACACGTGGGAAAAAAATGACATCCGCAGGTATTTAAATACCTGCGGACGCTCAATGATAGTCTATGGGCATATTGAACTGCGGATCATCCATAGGTCACCCACGCGGATTACGCAATTCAATTATGGTCGTGGACATGAGGTTTGACAGTAGCCTTAACTGTTTCCATTGTAAGAAAGTCTTGGCTCTATAAACAGAATATTTGAGGTTGATTTCACATCTGCACCCGGGGGTCCGTTTTCCTGCTCCAGTCGAGGGGCAAGAGAGGGGAATCCCTGCAGCCTAGTGGCTCCATCCCTGGACGGAACTGAACAGTGCCAGGTGGACCCACTGACTATAATGGGGTCCATCTGCTTTCGGCTCAGCTCTTAGATGGAAGAAAAAGTATTGCACGCAGCGCTATTTCTTCTTGAGCCAGATCCATGATGGAGGTTCGGACGCAGATGTGAAACCGGCTTGAGATCTATGTGCTTATATCACAGTCAGTGTTGCTACAGGGAAAATAAATGCCGTTTTCACATAGAAATCTTTCTGCTTTAGCCAACGGTGGTCGTTCCTGCGGAGATGAAGCCGACCCGACGTGGAGAACATGTAATTTAAAAAAATCCATTATGTATGGAAATATCCATAACTCGGTGACAATGTGCTCAGCATGCAATAAGACAGTTATCGGAGGAACTTAAGCAGTTAATTTACTGAAACTGAAGATCAACAATCTCATGTTTCCTCCGACTTACTTAGCATAAAATAAGATAAATTTATGTCATATATTATATTTATCCTTTGGATGAACCTTTTATGTTGGTTTTTATACCATGATGGAAATAGAAGATTAATACTTCAAAACCAATTGACCTACATAAGGCCGGGCCATTATCATCCGTGTAACCTCAAACCTTTCCTTAAATATCCCATTTAATTCAGCTCACAGCTTTCCATATATCCCCGGCCCAGCTGGATCGCTGTGTTATTCTACCTCCGCTGAGAGGCCGGTCAATAAATCTACCACTATCTCACCCAGTAGCTTTTTCTCACATTTTCGGCATCGGAGCGTGACCTTCCATCCTTCCCATAGCGTTGCTTGACATATGTTTGCAAACTCTAGTTTGCTAGAATATTTAAGCTGCAAAAAGTGTAAATGGCGCATTTTATAATGGAACATAGATCAAAAGAAAAATAACGGCCAGGGTGCAGCAGGGGTGTACGCAGAAATGATGGGGTCCGTGGTAAATCAGAGAATTGGCCTCACTGCGACTCTACAAATGTGCTTGTTTTATTATTGTATTAGGGCTTCTTCAGACGAGCATTAGAGATGAGCGAGCACGCTCGTTTAGGGCAATTACTTGAACGAGCATCGCTTTTTTTCAGGTAACTGCCTACTCGGGCGAAAAGATTCGGGGGGCAGGAGGCGGCGGGGTGGAGCAGGGGGTAGCAGGGGGAGCACTCTCTCTCCCCCCGCTCCGCCCCGCTCCACCCCCCCCCCGGTGCCCCCTGAATCTTTTCGCCTGATTAGGCAGTTACTTGAAAAAAGCGATGCTCAATCGAGTAATTCCTCTAAACGAGCACGTTCGCTCATCTCTAACAAGCATGTTTCGCAATACACTCACTCCTATGCAATTTTTTTGTGTGCATTTTGCATGCGTGCCTCGTTCACACAGGCTCTGATTTAACCCTTTCCAATCCACTGTCTGACATCTAAAGACATTATGATTTAAGGCTGTGCAGCTCCGTTTTGGGAAGACGTCCATCGAGGTTCTCTTACTATATATTGCCAGCCTCTCTGCTGTCGGAGCCTATCCAATGCGTCACCTCATGCAGTACTGGCTTTAGCCAGCAGATAGCGCCGTTGTATAACAACAGAAAAAGAGTAAGCCCCCTAGGAAAACCAGAATACAAATTGGATTGGAAAGGGTTAAATGGCTAATTGGCCCAAAGATGTTCGGGAGTCGTGGGTATGCACAGCATTTAGCACATACTCGCACGTGCAGATGAGTGTGTTTGCGCACCTCCTATAGAACTCTATGGAGCTCTTTGGTGTGCAAATATGCACAAAATAGAGGATGTCCTATTTTCTGGCGGGCACCAAAAAAAGGGAACTAGAATGAACCCATTGAAATGAATAGGTTCTATTTTCCGTGTTTTGCAGGCGGGATTTTCCTGTGCGTAAAAACAAGCGAAAACACGATCTGATTACAAAACAAAACCCTTTTCAGAGTGCAGCAGACTCATCGCAGGGGTCTCACTTCTGACCCCTCAGTCTAACACGAGATTTGGCTTTACCAAGGAAGTTACCTTCTCTTAAATATTTCCCTTGGGAGCAATCAAATCAATGGTTCTTCCCATATTTCATTATGGCTTGCATAGAAAAGTCTCAAATCTTTGCACAAGTCTCACTCATGTTAAAATTATGATCTATTTAGCTATTGCGCTGCCCTCACTACTTTTCAATAGTGGGTTAGGCTTTTGGGAGGAGGCGTGGCCACCACAGACCAAAAAGTTGGTGTAAGTTATCCCAGCAATGTACACCAGGTTGGACTTATGGTACATCTCTATGGAGGCTCATAAAGGTACCAAGATGCACCTAATATATGAAGAAGCATGCACCTCGTGTATTAAGCACATTGTGTGCCAGAGGAAATTATATTAAAACTAGTGTTTAAAAGGTCAGTCTTAATAAGTTTCCCCCATAGTGCTCTAAATCTCCTGTGTCTCTTAAAGGGGTTGTGCAAGATTTGAAAGTTATCCCCTATCCACAGGATAGAAGATAACTTTCATATCAGTGGAGGTCGGACCAGGGGCGTAACTATAGAGGATGCAGGGAATGCGGTTGCACCCTGGCCCAGGAGCCTTAGGGGGTCCATAAGGCCTCTTTTCTCCATATAGGGAGCCCAGTACTATGAATAAAGCATTATAGTTGGGGGCCCTGTTACATATTTCTCATTGTGGCCCAGAATCTTCAAGTTACGCCCCTGAGTCCCAAAGATGCCCACATGAATGGAGTTATGGTTGAGCATGTGCAAAGCTGTTCCATTCATTTCAATGGGACCTCTGGATTTAACTGGGTACACGTGTTCGATTCTCTGCAATGGTCCCATTGAAATGAATGGAGCATTGGCGTGCCATTCGGTTCATGCAGGGACCTTCGGGGACCCCTGTTCTCAGCATCAGTGAGGGTCTCAGCAATCAGATCCCCACCGATCTGAAAGTTATACCCCATTCTCTGGATAGGAAATAACTTAATACTGACACGATCCGTTCAACACAGTCATAGAGCGAAATGGCAAAATTCTGGCTACATGTAGCTATTGTTAGAGGGCATTAGCTGTTTATGGACTCCTATAGATAGTATGGAACTCAATATACAGTTCACTGTATACAATAAACTCCTCTAAGCAAAGACCTCAGGTACAGGTTATACCTGTGTGATAGGGCAAGCAGTGGTGGATTCTTTCACCATGAGCCGGACAGCAGTTGAAGGTTTGCCTCTATAGCATATTTCTTATAGCATATAGTTGAAGGTTTGCCTCTATACCATATTTATAAGTGTAGGTGATGGACATATAAATCTTGTTATTTGTATAGCGCCAGATTTTGAGTAATTTATTTTACCGACTTCGGAAGCATGGAAGGCTGAGTCAACCTTGAGCCGGCTACCTGAATCATGTGGGGATTGAACTTGCAACCTTCAGGTTGTGAGCATTTCTATTGCCATAGCACTTTGCACCACACGAGGCTCTGAACATACTGGTAGCTCTCAAACGATTTCCCTCATTTTGCATCAAGGTGGCTCATAGTGCAGCTAAAATTCCCTATGTGTAAACTTTGGCATCTCTGTACTATTGGTAACAGTGGCGCTCAGGGGCGTAACTATAGAGGATGCAGGGGATACGGTTGCACCTGGGCCCTGGAGCCTTAGGGGGCCCATAAGGCCTCTCTTCTCCATATAGGGAGCCCAGTACTATGAATAAAGCATTATAGTTGGGGGCCCTGTTACAAGTTTTGCATCGGGGTCCGGGAGCTTCAAGTTACACCTCTGGTGGCGCTAACACCAGATTGTAATGGTACCAATTTGGAACAAATGTTTACATTTTAAGTGTGTTCTGCAAAGTAAAAAAAAGGGAAATGGAGCCAAGAAAATGCCCCTCCAAATCTTCCACGGCTCGGCCAAATAAGCGTATTAATGCGTATGAAGGAAGGCTTTGAAGTGGTCATGGAAATCCAACATAACTGATCGCATTTCCCTGTGGATAATTGACACGTGAATGCCCTTGTAACCAAAAGTGGTGTCAGCTGCTAGTGAAAGTCCTAGTGTCACAATGAAAAACATTGCTACTATTGTACACATAGGTATTAACCCATTAAACACAACACCGCCCTTTATTTTTCATTTTCGGTTTTTCCTCCCCACTTAAAAAAAATCATAACTATTTCTTTATCCATCGACGTCGCTGCATGAGGGCTTGTTTTTTGTGGGACGAGTTGTATTTTTAATGGTGCTATTTAATGTACCATATAATGTACAGAAAAACTTTAAAAAAATTCTAAGTGGAGAGAAATGGAAAAAAAACATAATTCTGCCATTTTCTTTTTTGGGGGAGGGAAAAGTCTTGTTTCACTGGTGTACACAATGCAGCAAAAATGACATGCTAACTTTATTGTATGGGGAGGTAAGATGACTACTATACTGAATTTATACCGTTTTTTTATTTTTTGCGGTGCTACTTTTAAAATATAAAATATCTCTGAAAAAAAAATAACATCATTTTCTGCCGCTGTCTTTTGACAGCCATAAGCTTTTTTCATTTTTCGGTCGACATAGTGGTGCGAGAGCTAGTTTTTTGCGGGACATCCCTTAGTTTCTATTGGTACTACTTTGGAGCATGTATGACTTTTTGATCGCTTTCATTTTTTTTTTGTAGACGAGGTTACCAAAATAGTGCAATTCTGACATCCTTTTTTTTTTGTGATGACATTCACGGTGCGGGGTAAATAATGCATTACTTTAACCCCATAAAAGTCTGACCTATCAAAGTGCCTGTACACCTTCAATAGTCAAACGCTGGTTGGTCCGACAGTTATTTCTCCCAACTCCCCCGTACACAGGGCCCTCAGTTCAGCCAAGCGTTCATTTATTTTCCATTGGGCTGAGGGGAGAAAGTCACATACAGATATCTCTGTAGGCATCTTATCTCCAAGTAGAACAAAAGGATCAGGAGTTGAAACGCAGCAACCCCAATCAGAGGCGTAACTTGAAGCTTCTGGGCCCCAATGCAAAACCTGTAACAGGGCCCCAACTATAATGCTTTATTCATAGTACTGGGCTCCCTATATGGAGAACAGAGGCCTATAGGCCCCCTGAGGCTCCTGGGCCTGGGTGCAACCACATCCCCTGCATCCCCTATAGGTACGCCCCTGACCCCTATCCTTCTTTCCCACCGAGACATCTGTTGTTGGGCAGCCTCCAAACATGTACAATAGTTGTCCGGTCTCGCCAAAATCAATAGGTTCAGGTGACTTTTTCCTAATTTGTATGAGGGCCTTCATCGGCTTTGCATCAAATTTGTGGAATAATACAAAGAAATGGGGAACCGCAGCAGTCAGGGATCCATGAAGAGAGACACGGAGCAGCCCTATTGTGTCCGGACTTCTGCATTATTTCATGTTCCTATTGACATCCCAGTCATGGCCTTACTGGAATTACATACTACACAGACGCAGGACTTGTTATTGGCCTCCTTTTCTTTTATCTAAAGTTGCCAGGTGGTTAGGGTCAAACCTAATGGATCATGGACACATCATGGCCAATTATATCCGCTACCGACCGGATGGAGGAGTTCAGCTTTGTAATATAAGCCACATCCTGATGTGTGAACACTTTGCAAGGCTTGTGAAGGGGAAGGAGAAGACATCCTAGGCGCTTCCTGTATAACACAGGCCCAGGAGACTGATTCTACACCTGACTTGGCCATTTCTGTGTGCTACACTACCATTCGAGTTCTAGCCAGTACGCATTGGTTCTATATTCCTTTCCTCCTCTCTTATCTAGTCTCTCCATTTGGTTAATAGACTATGGCTACTATCCTCCTTCATGGCGACCTCTCTTTTGAAGGGTCTTTTACATGGAAGGTCGTTCAAATAAATTGTTGGATCGTGCAAATTTGAGCGATAATCCTTCAGTGTAAATACGGCGACTATTGAACAGCGAACAAGAATTCATTCGCTTCTCATTCGTTGTTCATTTTATACAGGCATCAAAATAAACCTTCTCTGGTTCGCAGCTCGTTGTGTGTCAACAGCAATTGTTTAGTCGTTCTGGTACAGTGAATGGGAATGATGGAACGATTTATGAGCGATCGATTTATCTGCCTGTATAAACAAAGTGCACAAGCAAAAGATAAATCGCTCCGTGTAAAAGGAACCGAAGGGCTCCGATTTAAATGACTATATAGTCTAATGAGCTCCAGATGTGTTCTTTTTTTCACTGAATTACGGAGCGTATTGCGCATCCAGGCATACATTTGCACAACCCTATAGACTTCAATGGTGACCTTTGGTGTGCCAATATGCAGAAAGGTAGAGCAGGTCCTATTTTTTTAAGTGTCAAAATCGAGAAATTTGTATGAACCCATTGACATCAGGGGGTTCTATTCTCTGCGCGTTGCGTGCGTAAATACACACGCAAATGCATCCAAGTGACGGAGCCCTACGGGCGCATGTGTAAAATGCGGCGGGTCTCCCCTTAGTTTTTTACCAATTTGTACACATCGGCTCTACCGGTAGAGACCGCACATGGCCCCGTAGCACACTCGCGCGAACATGCGTCATGTGACTCTTTTTTTTTTCTTTTAAATTTCTGGCTCTGTTTCATAGCGGCGTTGTGTATAATAGGATCGCCCATATGCAATGTATTGTATTCGGACAGCGCTGCATACGCTGCCTATAAAAGTGCATAGGGCTCACGCTGCATGGTACACAGAGAAATAGATACACTCGTGTGTATCGATACACGGTGTCTACAAGCACACATACCAATGAAAGTCTGCTGACTTTCATTGACTCCATTCACTGCGTATCACACAACCGTGCAATGCACATGTAATACGTGGTGAAAACACGGTCGTGTACATGAGCCCTAAGACATCTCCTATGCTGGTAGGTGAGCAGCCTCTCCACAGGAATACTGTTACAGCCCATTTGCCATGTTGGGAAAGGAGGGGCACGCTTAGTTGTTTGGAAGGTGTGAAGGGACACAGGTTATGTATCTCCCACATCGAGGGTCCCGTTGCCTCCCTCAGAGTTGGGCATAATAGTAGACATGCACAGGATACTTGCTGGATAGAGTCCGGGGAGTGAGGGTGTAGTGGTGTGTAGTGCTCTCTGGGCTGGACTTCAGGTACCAGTCCTATGACAGATACAACACAAGTAAAGGCCAAGGTCCGAAGTGCCAGCTGGAGAGCCAGCAACACAAGGCCACCATAAATCCATGATAATCCAGGTTGCCAACGTCAGTCATGTGACTGTTTGCCCAACTCTCCCCGGAACTGATATATTAAAGATTCAGTGTGCCCTTGTGTTCCAGTTTCTGCATCCAATAAAGTGTGTCTATCCGATTCACCAGCTTACACCATACCACACCATCAGATGTTGAGCAAGCTCTGACTACATGCTTCACAATGCACTTTAGAGGTTTCATTTCGAGATTGCCCGGGTGACTGGGTCATGCAGCTTTCTTTATAGCCCTTATTGCCAAGTACAGATTATTACGACTACTATTATTAGTATGTAGCTGGGGTGACTTAGTGCCCCCTGGGCACAGACTTGTGTTTGTGTGATGCATCGCTGGACTTTAGTCACTGAGAGAATAGTGGAACCATCAATCACTCTCGATTTCAGGTTTTAGAATATTCATTACCGAATGACTTGCAATAACCTTTAAAATAGCCATGAGACAAGTAGGTTGCATATAACGTAGCCTTCGCCATGTCTCTATGACATCACTCATTATCCAATTCCCTTGACAACTGTAAGCGATGTTTTTAGCAATGATATCAGCATGCCGCAAGTTGTCATGGAAACTGGCCTGACTAGTCTTTCAGGTAATATTTTCCCGGAGTGTAAGGATGTCCAAGTATCCTGTAGTTGAGCCAGGGGTGGAACAATTGTGTGCAAAGATTTCTCTACGTATCGCAGTTTTAGCGCCATTTTTGACTCTCTTAATGAAAAAAAAAAAAATTTGTTGCCCATAGCAACCAATCACAGCACAGCTTTCATTTTAGCTTAGCTGTTTAGCTGCCCTGTGATTGGTTGCAATGGACAATAAAGACAGATTTTCTTTTAGACAATTTTCATAAGAGTGTGGCACGTGGGTACATCTCCGTGGCCCAGCCTGTATATAACACATTTATGTCAATGTTACCTAGGCTTTTTTAATTTCTCCATACTGAGGCCCACCTGTTCTCAGGATCCACAGGGTAAATCAATGTGCCTTATATACACTCTTTATAAAAAAAAAAAAAAAAAAAAAGATTGCGCCCCCTAGAAGAAGTTGTCCTTTTGCTGCAAAACTCGACCTGCAGTTACATCTCAGGCAGATATGCAAATGATGAGAGTTGTGGGGTGATTAGATGGACAGTCTTGTCCATCAGAGGCTACTTGTATGTAGTGACCTCTTTTCCCACTTGTATAGCGCTTATCGACCACTAGACGCCTCTACGGCACAGAGAAGAAATTTTGCCCAGGTAACAGAGTTTATTGAAATGTGCAAAGCTGGATGCTTATATCCATGAATTCCCCGTCACCTGGGCCGTTCTGACCAGACTGTTAGGAGGCATTGAGACCAGTAGATGTGTGAGGGCACACAAGGTGACCGGGCTCAGGATGCCCTCAACAGACCACCAGTAGAGAGGATCATAAAATAGTCCAACAAGCACGAGCAACTCCAACTGTTTCATTGTCCACCATCCAGAGCCAGGTAGCACCATTATTATAGGCCCCTGTGTCTGTCTGAACCATTTCCAGGTACTTGGTTGAAGGAAATTTCGTCTCCCAGCATCTATTACTTGTACTGGTTTTGACACCGACCCATCGGCACCTCCGTTTGCAGTGATTTCTTGAACGACAAAACTGGACTCCTACTGAGTGGAACCAGGTTGTCTTCAGCAATGAATCCTAGTTTAGTTTGGGCACTGATGTTGGCCATGTTCGTGTCTGGAGACCTCAGGCTGAGCGTCTCAATCTTGGCTTTGCTGTGGAGCGGCATACTGCCCACAAAACTGGTGTGATGGTCTGGTGGTCCATTGCTTATGACAGTTGGTCACCCTTAGTAGTGGTATGAGGGACGATGACAGCTCAGCGATATGTTCTGGACATCCTGCAGCCACATGTGTTCCTGTCATGGCGGCTTTCAAGAGGCATTTCCCAGCAAGATGATGCTCGGCTGCACACACAAGGGTGTCACAGAAATGCTTCCACAACATTGTCACACTTATGTGGCGGCCCATTTACCAGATTTATCGCCAATAGAACATGTATGGGACCATCTGGGACTCCAACTAGGAGTTTATACAATCTAGAGGCTCATATGCCGCAGGTTACCATACAGAATTTGTATGCCTCCATGCCCATATGGCATCTTGCATTCAAGCTAGAGGTGATACAACAGGGTATGACACCCTCCATGCCCACCCATATCAGATCTTGTTTCCAAGCTAGAGGTAGTACAACAGGGTACTAGAACTTCCATGCCCACCTGTATCACATCTTGTATCCAAGCTAAAGGTGGCCCAACAGGGTATTAGAGCCTCCATGCCCACCTGTATCACATCTTGTATCCAAGCTAGAAGCGGTACAACAGGATACTAGAACCTCCACGCCACCCATATCACATCTTGTATTCAAGCTAGAGGCGGTACAACAGGATACTAGAGCCTCAATGCCATCTGTATCACATCTTGTATTCCAGCTAGAGGCATACAACAGGGTACTAGAGGCTCCATGCCATCCATTTCATATCTTGTATCTAAGCTAGAGGCAGTACAACAGGGTAGAAGAACCTCCATGCCTGCCTGTATCACATCATGTGTCCAAGCTAGAGGCAGTACAACAGGGTACTAGAGCCTCCATGCCCGTCTGTTTCACATCTTTTATCCAAGCTAGAGGCGGTACAACATGGTAGTAGAGCCTCCATGTCTGCCTGTATCACATCTTGTATCCAAGCTAGAGGCGGTACAACATGGTAGTAGAGCCTCCATGCCCACCTGTATCACATCTTGTATCCAAGCTAGAAGCGGTACAACAGGATACTAGAACCTCCACGCCACCCATATCACATCTTGTATTCAAGCTAGAGGCGGTACAACAGGATACTAGAGCCTCAATGCCATCTGTATCACATCTTGTATTCCAGCTAGAGGCGTACAACAGGGTACTAGAGGCTCCATGCCATCCATTTCATATCTTGTATCTAAGCTAGAGGCAGTACAACAGGGTAGAAGAACCTCCATGCCTGCCTGTATCACATCATGTGTCCAAGCTAGAGGCAGTACAACAGGGTACTAGAGCCTCCATGCCCGTCTGTTTCACATCTTTTATCCAAGCTAGAGGCGGTACAACATGGTAGTAGAGCCTCCATGTCTGCCTGTATCACATCTTGTATCCAAGCTAGAGGCGGTACAACATGGTAGTAGAGCCTCCATGTCTGCCTGTATCACATCTTGTATCCAAACTAGAAGCAGCCAAACAGAGTACTTGAGCCTCCATGGTCCCCATATCACTTCTTGTATCCAAGCTAGAGGTATGTATAACAGGGTACTAGAGCCTTCATGCCCACCAATATCACATCTTGAATCCAAGCTAGAAGCAGCCCAACAGGGTACTACAGACTCAATGCCCACCTGTATAACATCTTGTATCCAAGCTAGAGGCGGTCCAACAGGGTACTAGAGCCTCCATGCCTGCCCGTATCACAACCTTTATACAATCTAGAGGTGGTACAACAGGGTACTAGAGCCTCCATGCCCCCCCATATCACATCTTGTATCCAAAGTAGAGGTGGTACAACAGGGTACTAGAGCCTCCCTTTCATTCTGATATTGTAATCACTTACTTATATCAGTGTTAAAATCACACAGAGAAAGTTTATTCAATTCCGACAACTCCTTCTAGGGGAGGGATTGGTTTTTATTACAATGAGTGTATTTTTTTTCACTTTTGGAGAATTAAAGCCAATAACTGGTAAGCAAATGTGCCCATGCCCTGAGCTGTCAAATTAATGTGTTGGGCGAAGCACAATTAGGTGGACGGATTCTCTTCTTTCTGTCATTTTATATTTATTATTATTAGTACGGTTCTCTTTTGCATAAGTATCAGCTAATCCTTCCTGAACGTGACCCCTTGTCATGTAGGATGTGTGATCTTCTGGAACACTCAGCATTGTGCCATAGAGCAGGCATGGTGACTCTGGACACATACAGGGTCTCGCTGCGCTTATTTATGGCGTACGCTCATGCATTTCCTTATGAAAGCCAGATCAGCAGCAAGTAAAAATGCAAAGCATCCAGGGGACAAGCCACAATTTACCGTCTGAATCTCATTTGACAAGCGCAGCTCTCTGACTGCCAATTAAAACGGCAAAAAGACGCTATGAAAATTAAACCAGATAGTGGAGGTGATTAGCAATACTGAGTTACCATAGCAACAGTATAGCAGCGGCTCTCCGGAGACAATGCTAGCGTAAGGTGCATACGAGTACATCGCCGTTGTCTGCAGCCCATCTGCCTAAATGTGCATCATTATTTTAATAAGCCATTGCAGAGTACTGCCAAAGGCGGAAACTCAAGACCCCTTTTCTGCACTTTTTGGATTTTGTATTCTTGCTTAATGGAATATTTTTTAAAAATCCCTAATTTTTACTTTATTAATCGTATTAATCTATTGTAGAGTCAACGTAAAGATTAGATAAAGAGCTACTGGAGAGGTGTCACATAGAGCAATGTATTAGGAAATAGTTGTGAATGATGATTGCTGCTTGGAGCATGAGCACTTCATGTAATGAGAGGATATTAGGGAACTGCGGATGGTGCAGGTATACTTTATTTGGGGTTTGGGGTTTTTTTTTAGGGTTCAGTATCAGAAGTCTGGCCCTTTTAGAACTTCCAAGCAATCGCTTCTCATTCAGTAACCATTTTTCTATGAGAAGTGCTTTAATGACAGTTTTTCACTTAGAACACAGTATGGGGTTGTTCTGTTGTCCTTCCTGGATGAATAAATTGACAACTGGGTATTTCCATTTCCCTTGGCAATAGGGTGTCACCCTACACAGCCTGACATTGTCTGCTATGATTGGACAGTGCAGTGACACGCCCGATTAACAAGTGGAAGGGTAACATCCAGCTGTCAATGTATTCATTTGCAGGATGAGCCAGCACATGCCCAGAGCAAAGACACCGGACAGGTAAGCCGCGGGTCACTGCAGGGGCATGGGTCGCATCCCGCTGCGAGAATCTCACAGTCGGATTTCGACCTCGTCCGTCTGCATTCGGCCTAACGCTGGTTATCCACGGGACTGCTTCACTGTGAAAATCTCACAATTTAGCAGTGAAAAAATGTGAGATGTCTGTTTTTATATCTATGGGGACATTTGGTGCACAAATCCGCAAAAAAAATAGAATATTTCCCATATTTTTGTTTGCACGACTGAAATATGCACGCAAAATATGGAAAAGCGTTCTATTCTCAGCGTATTGCGCAGCCAGTTTAAAGGTATAGTTGCTATATATGACATAATCAGCACCGTGCTGGCCAGTCTCAAGATGGCAGCGTGGGCTATGGGCCGCGTGCAGCACTATTTCATCCAGGAAGTTGCCGGAGTGCCTAATGGCAGCCGGACAGAATGTATGATAGTCAAAGGGTTCCGCCCGGTGCTGTTCAGATCCGGCGCTTCCAGTTTTACCTTTCTCCAGCTGCTAGGATAGAGCCAAACACGGAAATGACTGTAAAGGGTGAAATCCACAGCAGTTCTGCATGTAAGACATTCAGATTTGTCGCTGACATAAAATTCCGTCGCTTGAGAGGGCACTCTTACATGACCCCATAGCCTATGGCCCTTGATTCCATTCCACAGTAAGGTATCACAACACAATTAGGTGTAAATTAACCCTTTCCAATCCAATTTGTATCCTGGTTTTCCTAGGGGGCGTACTCTTTTTCTGCCATTATACAACAGCGCTATATGCTGGCTAAAGCCAGTACTGCATGAGGTGACACGTTGGATAGGCTCCTACAACAGAGAGGCTGACAATATACAGTAAGAGAACCCCAACGGACGTCTTCCAACATCGGAGCTGTACAGCCTTAAATCATAATGTCTTAAGACGTCAGACAGTGGATTGGAAATGGTTAAAGGGGGTTTCCAGGACTTTATAGAACAAATTTCATAGGTTAAATTAAAAAAAATAAATATATGTGTATATTCACCCACTTCAGCAGTTCTCCTTCCAGTGTTGGAGCCACAGAGTCCGCTGCTCATGCACAGGCTTCAGCTGTGATCCTTCTATGGCTACTGAAGCCTGTGATTGGCTGAGCGGTCACATGCACGGTAAATTTTTATTTGACTTTTTTTTAAGTTCTGGAAAACCTCTTTAACCTACATTTTAATGCAAATTTGCTTGCCATGTAGTATAATTGTATTGCTACTCGATTTATAAATTTATAATTGCATTACAACAGGAAATACAACAAATTAAAGGAGTTTTCTGGGGCTAGGATATTGATCACCAGTTCTTTGAATAGGTAATCAATATCAGATTGGCGGTGCTGGGTCTACGGCTCAGGACCCTCACTAATCAGCTGTAGTGCTTACGTGATTTCCATGGCCACTTCAATGCCTACCCGGAGTAGCGCTATATAGTAGCCTGTAGTGTCGGAGACCTTTTTGGTCGGAATGGAAGGTACATTTTTGGTTTTAAGTAATCGAGTATGCTGGTTTCAAAAATCAAGATGGAAAAAATTCTCTGAAAACCGGAACACCTCCCTATTTACACTTTAAAAAAGAAAAATCACATTTGTATCAATAATTTTCATATTTTATTTTTTTATGTTGTTTATTACTTATTGTATGCCCAAAATAAAAGAAAACATATTTATTTCTTATTTATTATTAATTTAAACCAAAATACATGAATCATAACCATATTATTTGTTATTTATATTTCTCTACGTACAGTACAAAAAAACATTACAATCTTTACAACAGTCATATACTCATTAGCCTACTCAATGTACTCATATACTATTCAGGAGAAGGATAGTTAAAGTCTTTTTTTTGTATCGAAACATGGCAGTGAATTTTTCCGGTTTTTCCGGTGATTTAGGGAGGTGTTCCGGTTTTCTGAGAAATTTTTCGTCTTGATTTTTGAAATCAGCATACCTGCTTACATAACACCTGAAATGTGCCTTCCATTCATACAAAAAAGGTCTCAGACACTACAGGCTAATATAAAGGCTAATATACACATACATATACACACACATATTTTATATACAGTCATACCTCTACTTTCGTTGCCTTCGTCTTTCGCCGGTTTCCAGTTTTACCGATTCTTCAGTGCCGAATCTTGCCTCTTCTTTCATCGCTTGCTTCTGGTTTCGCCAGCAGACGCCAGCCCATGTGACTTCAGGGATGAATGGCTGTGATTGGAGCATCCAGCGCTGGCTGTGATTGGCTGGGCGGGCTGTCACTCAGCCGACTCAGTCAATCAAAGAAATCTCTTGCTGGAGGCGGAGGAGTCAATCCCCCGTTACTAGCAAGTTGCTCTACAACCTACACGGAGCATCGGTGAGTGGCCCCCGGGACACCAATGGCACCTGCAATGTGAGTATATAGATTTTTTTTCTCCTCTCTGGCCGTGCAGCTAGGGCGTTTAGCACTGCCAAAAATGCGGGTACTAAGTTGTGTGACTTTTTGGCAGTGCTGAAAGCACTGCCATTAATTTCAATGGGCGACGCAGGGCCGAAAATGCTTGTGTGAACAGCCCCATTGAAATGAACAGGAGCGTTGTACAGCATTTAGCGCTGCACTCAAAAAGCAGCGCTACATGCTGCACAAAAATGTGATTTGGTGTGTTTTTTGGAATGTCTAGAACAAGTTAATTGGATTCACATTGATTCCTATGGAAATAATTACCTCTAGTTTCATTGGTTTTAAGTTTAGCCGGTTGCTTTCGGACAAATTTCCAATGGAACTAGAGGTTTTCCTGTATATATATATATATATATATATATACACACATATACACATACACGCACACATGTATATATAAACACACACATACATACGCACATACTATATATATATATATATATATATATATATATATATATAGTGTGTAAATATATATATCAGTATATTAAAATATCACATTGTGTAACGATAATATTGTTCAGATAATTTAGTTTTATTATATATGCTATATATGCAGTAAGAATGTCCGATGTAATGTGCAGACAGGAAGTCGACCCCCACCATGAGCGTAACCTTATAGAAGATTTTCCAGTTGTTGCTGCTTAACAAAAGGATGTAACATTTTGTTTCCGCCACTGAGCTGCGCTGTTTCTCCATTGAAACATTTCAATGTCTAAGCGAAAGCCTGGGCGGAGATTCAAGGCTTTACGCACAGGTAGCTCAATCAGTAGGAGTATCCTGTAATGTGGCATACTGTATGTCATCATATATTGTCCTTCCTACTGAAGTAGTGCAGTGTTTTAAAAGCAGAAGTTCAACTTCCTTTCTGAAACTACAAAGAGTAATTAAATCACAGAGGCAGAATTGTCTAATATTGAACTAGGACGCCCTTCACAGTTTAGACAAAAAATATGAGTAAAATCATTAAACTTTAATAGATATATTTAAAATCGGTTAGCACAAATAGGGCACTACACAAAAAATCCTCTATATCTCAAGAGGTATACAGGTCTCACTCGAACGGAGACTATCACCACTTATTGAATTATTATTTTATATACCAAAGGTCCCTCATATGGGTACAATCCTGGTAGAGTGGTGAAACAACAAAACGCAGGAACTAGTAGATGGAAAGAAAATAAATTCCTTTCTTAGTTTAATTTCCACTTCCCTATGTCTTCCTTTTTAGACGTATTCGTATAATATTTTATCGGGGTTGATTGGATATCATCATCACCCCGATATTTTCATTGATGCATGTTTTGGAAAGACACGGTGTGGAAATATACTTGTCTCTCCCTTATTTTGAAAATGTAAGGTTACCTAGGTGACAGTGTCTTAGACACGGATAGTGTATGATGTTTGAACAATTTCCAATTGTCTCAACAACGTCACCTTGTATGTTCGTATAATAGTACTCGTAATATAGGAGAGAAAGGTACCAAGCACCCTCTTTCAGAGGTTATTCGTAAGGCGACCACTATATATTTTCTGATCGACAATTCAAAATCAGATGTCAATTAGTAGTACTGTGCATGTTCTGGGTCTCATGCATACTTTCAATCCCAATCTCGACGCGTTTCCCCGTTCATAGAACGGATCATCAGGAGAACTCATTAGTTAGTACCATCTATGTATCATCATAACTGTTCCAGCGTTTTGGAGAACAGTGATATATATAATGTGTCTCTCTCCTTTTATTTATAAGAGCAGATAGACTCACTAGCATGTGTCGTCAGTATATTGTTTTAACTGTTTTGACCAATAAACTCTTAATATATGAACAGTATAATCGCTTGTCAGGGTATTCTTGGTGAGTCAAAGGAGCGTATTAACCAGTGCACTGTACTAAAGGTTTGTACATTGTGCACGTAATGTTCTTTTCACTCTCTTTGTTTTTGCTCACAGATAACTAAGATACCCAGTATTCTAGTTGTTCATATATTATGCGATAATAAGCATACTGCTCTTTTTCACAGAGTTATTTTGCACTCAGTTAGCAGTGTTAGTAGAACTCTATGATAGATGCAATTATTGTATCATAGAGGGAATATGACGTGTATCTTTTTGTCACATCCCTACTTGGTCAACCGCATTAATCTAATTGTGAGACTGCAAAGTGTATGCAGAAATCAAATTATACTAGAAGGCAAGCAATGTCAAAAACTGACATAGTTAGGCTAGCGTTCCAGACAAAGGTGCAATTTTGCTAGAGATTATTTGGTCTTTTTCTGCTATGTTATAGGAGTATCCATATGTTTTGGATCAGAGAGGTAGCGCCTCTGGCCTTGGTGGTAGGTAGCCCTGACCTACCACCAAGGCCAGAGGCGCTACCTCTCTGATCCAAAACATATGGATACTCCTATAACATAGCAGAAAAAGACCAAATAATCTCTAGCAAAATTGCACCTTTGTCTGGAACGCTAGCCTAACTATGTCAGTTTTTGACATTGCTTGCCTTCTAGTATAATTTGATTTCTGCATACACTTTGCAGTCTCACAATTAGATTAATGCGGTTGACCAAGTAGGGATGTGACAAAAAGATACACGTCATATTCCCTCTATGATACAATAATTGCATCTATCATAGAGTTCTACTAACACTGCTAACTGAGTGCAAAATAACTCTGTGAAAAAGAGCAGTATGCTTATTATCGCATAATATATGAACAACTAGAATACTGGGTATCTTAGTTATCTGTGAGCAAAAACAAAGAGAGTGAAAAGAACATTACGTGCACAATGTACAAACCTTTAGTACAGTGCACTGGTTAATACGCTCCTTTGACTCACCAAGAATACCCTGACAAGCGATTATACTGTTCATATATTAAGAGTTTATTGGTCAAAACAGTTAAAACAATATACTGACGACACATGCTAGTGAGTCTATCTGCTCTTATAAATAAAAGGAGAGAGACACATTATATATATCACTGTTCTCCAAAACGCTGGAACAGTTATGATGATACATAGATGGTACTAACTAATGAGTTCTCCTGATGATCCGTTCTATGAACGGGGAAACGCGTCGAGATTGGGATTGAAAGTATGCATGAGACCCAGAACATGCACAGTACTACTAATTGACATCTGATTTTGAATTGTCGATCAGAAAATATATAGTGGTCGCCTTACGAATAACCTCTGAAAGAGGGTGCTTGGTACCTTTCTCTCCTATATTACGAGTACTATTATACGAACATACAAGGTGACGTTGTTGAGACAATTGGAAATTGTTCAAACATCATACACTATCCGTGTCTAAGACACTGTCACCTAGGTAACCTTACATTTTCAAAATAAGGGAGAGACAAGTATATTTCCACACCGTGTCTTTCCAAAACATGCATCAATGAAAATATCGGGGTGATGATGATATCCAATCAACCCCGATAAAATATTATACGAATACGTCTAAAAAGGAAGACATAGGGAAGTGGAAATTAAACTAAGAAAGGAATTTATTTTCTTTCCATCTACTAGTTCCTGCGTTTTGTTGTTTCACCACTCTACCAGGATTGTACCCATATGAGGGACCTTTGGTATATAAAATAATAATTCAATAAGTGGTGATAGTCTCCGTTCGAGTGAGACCTGTATACCTCTTGAGATATAGAGGATTTTTTGTGTAGTGCCCTATTTGTGCTAACCGATTTTAAATATATCTATTAAAGTTTAATGATTTTACTCATATTTTTTGTCTAAACTGTGAAGGGCGTACAAAGAGTAATTACAATTTTTTTTTATGTGTTTTTGAAAAATATAAACATTTTAAGTTCAAAAAAGTTTTTTCCCCCTCCCATCAATTGTTTGATTATTGGGGACAAAGGTAAAACAAAACAAAAAAATGACAAAATTGCTATCAAGATGCCTATAATGACCCAAACTATTATTATTTTCACTTTATATAACCTGAACTGTGAAACTCCGAAAGAATAAAAAAGTTTTGGTTCTTAAACTTTGTCGAAATACTAACTTTTTTTTTTTCTTTCATTACCTGTTTTTATTGTGTATATTAAGTAGAAAATCTTAAAAAAAACTATAAATTTGGTATTGCTGACATTGTAATGACGCACAGAATCATGTTAACATATCATTTCTACAATGTGTCCCAATTAAACAATTTCCGAATCACTTGAAGGAGTTAAAAAGTTATTTTAAAACATTGAAAAAGTTATTCCTACATAAAGTGACATAAGATTTGAAAAATGGGGTTACACCATTGCATCCAAAACTAGCTTTTAAGGGCTGATATAACCGTCATGATGACAAAAATGTGGATCATATTATGGCGGTTTCCTCAAACCTCAAGGTCATACGTATAATTTATGTTTGTTTTTGTAAATATTCTGATTTATAATTTTTAAAACATGCATTTTTGGCGTCACCATTAACATTGTAAGCTCCCATACAGAATCCATAAATGTGGTCCTAAGACCTTATGCACGCGGCCGTGACGGGCTCAGCAAGTGGAATACTGCAGAGGAGTCCATCACAGCGCCCCCAAAGACCCCATACTTTCCTCCGAATCCACTGCGCGCAGTCCTGCATGACACGCCAGCGAAGTACAGCGCATGAAGCGCCGGCAGTCTCACATGATGCACTGGCAGTGGGCGGGGCACGTATTCACGCTTTACTTCCGCTGTGCTACAGTGGACGTATAGCATGACGGGCAACTACCACTACAATGGAAGCCGACCACGTGTATGTCTGCGGCAAATAGGACATGGCACAGGTAATTTCACGCTGCGGAATTCTGTGGTGGAATTACAGATATAAAAATCAGATGCTGTATGAATATGATATTTCTCTATAGACCATACATTTGTGATATCTGCATATGGCTTCCATGTAGTTGCAGCACTTATTACTTAGGATACATGCCCATGGCGTCTATCCTGGCTGCAGACCTTCCAATAGTAAATGTTCAGTGTAATTCTGTACCAGCAAACACTTTTCATGGCAAAACCGGAGAGTAACTTCCTGGCCTCCCGCTCTATCGAACCATTGGTCTACATCCACCAAATTAGGGACTTCGTAATCATCTGGACCAAATCTGAAGAACTACTAAAATTCCATGAAAGATTTACACCACCATAGACCTGACCTTGAACTATTCAGATATAGAAATCAATTTTTTTGGACACCGCCATAAAAATTTCAAACAACTCAATACAGATATCGCTATACCGACAACCTATTGATCGGCCCACATACCTCAGATGGGACAGCTTCTACCCCAAATACATTACAAAGTCCATCGTCTACAGCCAGGCCATCAGATACAACCGGATCTACTCTGATACACAGGGAAGGAAGGAAACAATCGTGTACCTCTAGTAGTAACCTACAATTCACAGCTAGAGGTACTAAAGAAAACCAGAAAGAAACTCCATCATACCCTACACAAGGATGACCATGTGACAACCATATTTTCAGACCTTCACCGTATGTGCTACAGGCAACCTCCAAATTTGAGTAACTGTATAATCAGGAGTGCATTGCCCTCTGACACACAAAAAGGAACTTATCCCTGTAATGTAAGGAGCTGCAAGACCTGCTCATGTGTACAGACCATGGACAGGATACAAATCCCCAACACACAACTTCAATTCAATGAATGGCTGAGCACTGTCTCTGATTGGCTGAGTGCAGTGACCAATCCCAGGCAGCACTTTCTGGAGGCAGGGATTTTTCAATCCCCAGCCACCAGGAGACAGATGAAGACTGGCAGGGATAAAGAGAAGAGCCGCATAGCGCTTCTAGGCGAGTTCATTTTTATTTTTTTTTACTACAGCTAGGGATGATTTTCAGGGAAGGGTTTATAGTTAAAGCCTTTTCCCCGAAAATCACTGCGGGGGTTGCCTGCATCCCATTGCTACCAGCGGGGCCGGCAGAAGCAGTGCTGGCCCCATTAAAAGCAATGGGAGAACACTGTGTTCCTTTGCCACAGCTGTTATAGCTGTGGCAGGGGATTCTTTCGTCCCCATGGGGAGTTCCCTCACAGCGTTCAGTGATGAGGGGACTCCCCGCGGGGATTCTCTATGCGCAGCACGGACCTTCCCAGCGCACAGATGTTTTGTTTTTGCACCTGTAAAAAACGGACATGTGAACACATCATAGGAAACCAACATAGGCGTGCGTAAAAAAACGCTCATCTGACAGAGCCTTTAAATGGATAAATTGCAAAAAAAAGAAAAACACGTAATAGATAATACCCACATTCATAATGACCCAGATGCTGAAAATATTTTATTATTAATCTCACGTGGTGAACACTGTAAAAATAATTTTAAAAAAGGAATGTTGGAATTGCTATTTTTTTCTTTTGTTTACTCCCAAAAAACATAATAAAAAGAAATACAAAAAGTCATATATACCTCAAAACGGTACCAATAAAAACTACAACTTCCCATAAATAATAAGCTCCATTGCCCGAAAACTACAAATAGTATTGGTCTTAGAATACAACGATGCAGATTCAATTGTTTTTCCTTAAAAACGTGTTTCTATTGTGTCAAAGTAATAAAAAATAAAAAATGTATAAACTTGGTATCACAGTAATCGTGCTGATCCAGATAAGAAAGTTATGCTAATTTTACCGAATGATGAACACTGTAAAAACAAAACCCAAAAACAGTGGTGGAATTTCTGGCCATTTTTTCCATCTCCCCACCAAGAAAATGAAATAAAAGTATTTGGACGCTTCAGAAAATCAGCAAATATGCAAATCCTGAGTTTGCCGAGCGGTATGCTGGGAAGGGCACGGGTAAGATAAAAAGCTGCTCATTTTGTAATAACCATTCATCCGATCAAGCACGTGGGGGATGAACTGGAGCGACGGGTACAACACCGCCACCCACGCCCATCCTCACAATAATCTCTTTTCACAGCCTTAGGCTGCCTGCACACGGGCGGAAATCCCCCGGCGGTATTTCCCGCGGGATTTCCGCCACTGAAAGCCTGCATAGGAGTGCATTACAATACGCACTCCTATGCAGACGGCCGCGGTTTGGCCGCGCGAAATCTCGCGCGGCAAACAAACCGCGGCATGTCTGCATAGGAAAGAGCCGGGGCCGCCAGGCGTGGGAGAGTACGCGCTCGTCTCTGCAGGCGCTCGGGTCGGGTCCCGCGGCGAGAATTCTCGCCGCCGGATCCGACTCGCTCGTCTGCAGGCGGCCTTACACAAGGAATGGCGAGCTATGCCTGCCCAGACTAAGGGTGGCTTCACACGAACGTGTTATTGTGTGTGGATACGCGTGCACAAAAACACGCTTCTATTAAACCATAGCGTACATTCCCTATGGTGTGTTCACATGTCCTTGCTTTACAGGTGCGTGCCTGCAAACATAGGACATGCGTGCACCATAGGGAATGCACGCATTGTCTTCAATGGAGCCTCTGGCAGCAGCCACTTCAGACCTTCATACACACGTGTATGAACACACACGGACACGCTTGTGTGAAGCCACCCTTACAGAGAACTAGAGATGAGCGAGCATACTCGCTAAGGCAAATTACTCGAGCGAGTATTGCCTTTTGCGATTACCTGCCCACTCGTCTCAAAAGATTCAGGTGCCGGCGGAGAGTTGCGGGAGTGAGCAACTCCCCCGCTCTCCCCCGCTCTCCCCCGCAGCTCCCCCCCCCCCCCCCCCCCCGGCGGCACCCGATTTCCTTTAAAATCTCAATCCATGTTAATGTGTCTTTCATTTGAATGTTATGTTCTATGTGAAGCTATGAGCGGGGAGCGCTTACACAGAACGACAAACCCGTGATGGTTTTTAGGCTAACTGAAAAGTCAGTTTAACAACCTGTGAACGAAATGTGAGCGATTTTTGTGCATTTAGGCCTCATGTCACCAGGCGAGTTGGATTTCGCATGTGGAGCCCACAACGGAACCCGACCCAGCCTGCAGGCGAGGACCTGCGTACCTGTCCAGTTCTTCACTACGGATGTGTGTGGAAAAGCCAACCAGCGCCGCCGCACATGAGCAGTAGAGTTTTTCATTTTTAAAACTCCTACTTTCCCGCGGAATCTGTGGACCGTCCGCAAAGTCTATGGATCGGACAGCTACCATTGACTTCAACGGAAGCCATCCGTGCTGGAACTGCACCGAAATGAAGAATGCTGCGATTGGATTTCCGCATCCAAAAGGTCCACAAATCAAATCCGCATGCTTTAATGTAGCTGCGGACGCCCATGTTTGCCTATAAACGTCTTGAACTGCGAATCGTCCGCGTGGGTGTCGCAATTCAAATCCATCCATGGACATTGGGCCGTACACTGCACGATTATCGCTCAATTTCATTCATTTGAACAATTTGCTAATATATTAGTCATTTTGAGGTTGCTTTCAGACCAGCGTGTGCATGTGCGTACAGTTGTGCGCACAAAACCACGCGTCTATTAGAACCTTTCGTTCCTATGGGGTGTTCACATGTCCATGTTTCACAAGTGTGCAAACGCACGTACCCTCAAAATATAGGACCGTGGTGCACCATAGGTCTGTGGTGTGCATCAATATTCCCCAGCGGGGAGTCCCCTTGTCACTGAACACTGTAACAGCACTGTCACAGTGTACTGTGACAGCATTGTCACAGTGTACAGTGACAAGGGGACTCCCTGGGGGAGTAATGAATCCTCCACCCCAGATGTCACAGCTGTGACAGATAATTGCGATGTTCTCCCATTGCTTTCAATGGGACTGGTGTTTCTGCAGTCCCATTGAAAGCAATGAGCTGCCAGCAAGGCCTGCAGGGATTTTCAGGGAAGGGCTTTAAATATAAGCCTTTCCCTGAAAATCATCCATAGAATGTGTTAAAACTAAAAAAAATGTATACTCACCTCTCCTCAGCTGCCGAGGCTCAGGCGCATCCAGGAGTGTCTTCTCCCTCCTTTTCTGAGGGCTGTATCTGATTAGCTGAGCGCTCAGCCAATCACAGGCAGCACTCAGCCATTAATTTTTTTTTCTTTACACATTTTTTTTTCTTTACACAAACCAGGGAGGATTTACAGGGAAGGGCTTATATTTCAAGCCCTTCCCCGAAAATCACTGCAGGAGTTGCCAGTATCCTATTGCATTCAATAGGGCCGCCGGCAATAGCCGAGGCTCCATTGAAAGCAATGCTGCACAGACCTGCAATCACGCGTGTTTGTGCATGTACGTGTGTGTGCAGTTAGTGCACAGCAATGTACGCATATGTGCACGCTCATGTGAATGCACGTTTAGTCAGTTGTCTGGCAACACACTTGTGTGAGTGAAGGTTAATCTCTTCTTTTAGGCTTTGTAAACTTCTGATTGTACTGTTGATATGAATACATAGCAAGTAAGTTACAGAACATGGAGTGGGGAACAATATGATGTTCAAACACTATGGTTTCTCTCACAACATTACCCCCTTCCCATTTGAAAAACTTGAGGTGAATTCAAAATGGCCGCCGAAAACCTCTCCTCCACCAATAATTTCAGCCTCTTTCCCAATTAATATTTTCACACATGAAAAGTGAATTTTCTCATTAGGGCCCCAGTTAAAACCATGTATGTAGGTTTTTGCATCTTGGATTTAGTCAAAAATATTCTACCTTTTTGAATGATAAAAATTAGGTTTGTGAATTAAGTCGTTCAAACAACTAGAGACTGGGCAGCCAGCAACCATATAAATCTGATCCAGTGGTGCAAGCTGTAGGTTCATTGGTTCTTAGAGATGAGCGAGCATGCTCGGTTAGAGCAATTACTCGAACGAGCATTGCTTCTTTCGGGTAACTGCCTACTCGTCCGAAAAGATTCAGGGGGCAGCGAGGTTGAGCGGGGGGTTGCGGGGGGGGGGGGGAAGAGAGATCTCGCCCCCTCCCCCCGCTCCACCCCGCCACCCCCCAAATGTTTTTGGACGAGTAGGCAGTTACCCGAAAGAAGCGATGCTCGTTTGAGTAATTGCCTTAACCGAGCATGCTCACTCATCTCTATTGGTTCTGTGTCCTGCTCCTCCGTGTACAGCAAGAACCATGGTAGATGTGAGCAGAGAGGGATATAATGGTGGAGCACTGTATGGTAAATGCAAGATTTTATATATGTGCTATATGTGTACATAAAACTGAATTATTTTCTCATGTACTGTATATGGTGGTGTTGTGGACTGAACTATATAGACTCTTCACTGTGGGATAGACATAGGAGTAGACCTCTTCAGATCTATGTACCATTATGGCAGAACAAAGCAGACAGCGATGTGGTTATTATTATGTAATATGGCTGTATGAGTCATACTATAAGGCATAAAGACATTGAGGAAACAACACTATGTGATCCAACTACAAAGTGGGGACAATGAAGAGAAGTGCAGCCATACCGTTCTCTCCAAGACCCGGACTACACCGAGACGTTCTGTAGCTCTAGTGATTAATTTTTTTTATCAAGTGACATCTGCAGTCCAAAGGAATACAATGAGTTGCTTGCAATCTTGTGGACTGCAGCCGTCCGTCAATAGCTAAAATCAATTAGTAGCACTACAAAACCAGTGTAATGTCATAGTGCACAGATACTTCAATACTCTCTGACCTTCCACTTTCAACGACAGAACGATTAACCTGTAATAATATTCAATGAGAACAAAAAAGTCAAAGGGAGTGCTTAGTTTGAAAATCAGTGCTTGCACATACCTTTATGTGTAGATGCTGTTTCTGCCATCAGGGGGAGCAGTAGCGTCACTTGAAAAATAATAACCATTTCCATTTAGATAGTTGTAATTAATAAAGCACTGAACATAGTATATATAACAACTTCATGCATTCCTCTACTACAGTAAACTATAGAAATAAATTAAAGGGGTTCTCCAGGGAGAATGCATTAATGATCAGGATAGGTCATCAATAGTTGATTGGCTGTCGTCCGTCGCTCGTGACCCTGACCGTTCAGCTGTGCAGGCGCATGCTGTCAGCGCCACAAATACACAGAGGTCTGAGCTGAAGCAGTGGAAGTCTCTGCTCCGACCTCTGTGTAGTGGCCGGTGCTTATAACTGCATGCACGTCTCTCATTGAAATCAACGTGAGCTGTGCCTGCAGTTACAAGCGTCGGCCACTACACATAGGTCGGAGCAAAGACTTGCATGTGTATTTGCAGCACTGACAGCATGCCCCTGCTCAGCTGATCAATCAGGGGCCCAAGCGACGGACCCCAGTCGATCAACTATTGATGACCTATCCTAAGAACAGGTCATCAATAGTATTCTCCCTGAAAAACCCCTTTACAAAGTACTACACCTCTGATTTGTACAGGTCAAGTGGACAAGAAGACCTCCTATGCAGGCGCCTGTGCACAGCTGTTTCTAGAACCCTCATAGGCATCAATGAAGAGAACCATAGTTTTCTCTTCCTGGCTTTTCCTCTTGTAGTTGTAATCAAAATTATTATACATGTATTGCAAATTAAAAATCACAGAAAGGGAATTATCAAACAGAAAAAAAATCTCCGAAAGTGGCCACATACTCACTGATACATTGATTCAAGAGGGCAGGTATATAAACCACATACTCACTGATACATTGATTCAAGAGGGCAGGTATATAAACCACATACTCACTGATACATTGATTCAAGAGGGCAGGTATATAAACCACATACTCACTGATACATTGATTCAAGAGGGCAGGTATATAAACCACATACTCACTGATACATTGATTCAAGAGGGCAGGTATATAAACCACATACTCACTGATACATTGATTCAAGAGGGCAGGTATATAAACCACATATCCCTCAACCATGCAGAGGCGAGACTGATATATGGAGGAGCCAAAAACAGACACATGTGAGGACACTGATGAGACAGCCACTCACAACCCTCTTTATAATGAGAGGGTCGTTGCTTAGTGTTAATTTCTACACAAGAAAGTCAAATACAGGATGTCAGACTGCATGATACATGTAGTGCACCATGCAGGATTGCAATCTATTAATGTCACCAGATATGAAACCAGTGGACTGCCCTGCACCCCAAAGGTACACCACATCGGCATGGACACCCTGGGCTCCCACAACATTTATCAGCATTTACCTATAGCATGCAGTGCGGCTTTGACTGTTGGGGTAGCCCAGGGTGTCTGTGCTGGTGTGGTGTACCCTTGGAGTGCAGGGCAGCCCGTTTGTGTCTTGTGCAGGAATAAACACTAAGCAACCACCCCCTCATTATAAGGAGGGTTGTGAGTGGCTGTGTCATCAGTGTCCTCACATGGGGCTGTTTTTGGCTCCTCCATATATCATCTTGGACTCTGTATGTTTGAGGGATACGTGGTTTATATGCCCGCCCTCTTGTATAAATGTGTCAGTGAGTATGTGGCCGCTTTCTGTGATGTATTACAAATTAGGTTTATTTGCCAAATACACAAACTTTTAGGTCTTTGCAAAAAATAAATAAATAACAAATTAAATAGCTCATTTAGTTTCTACAAATTAAAAACAAAATGTCACTATTAATAACTACTGTAGTCCCAGAATTAGTCAACCCCCTGAATAGAATCTGTTATAACAGCACACATTTGAAAAGCAGTTGTCTCAAGGACACATGATACAACTAATCAAGGGCTCCATTAGTTGCATCAGGTGTGCTTGAGATAAAGCACATCAAATACCTGGTCTGACTAGGACTTTGCTGACTGAGCCATATTTCTAACATGCAATCAAATGTCAAAGTCAACTTTTTGAACCATTCTTTTAAGAGAAGAGGTAAAAGGTAAAGTCCCCTGGTACAAGCACTGAGTCCTGACTGACTCCTAGAGTGATGACTCATTGTGATGTTTTCTTGGCAGACTGTTTTTGCGAGGTGGTTTGCCATTGTCATCCCTAGCAAACTGGGTACTCATTTTACCGACCTCAGAAGGATGGAAGGCTGAGTTAACCTTGAGTCGGCTACCTGAATCATGCTGGGATTGAACCCGCAACCTTTAGGTTGTGAGTGATACAGCTGCATTTCTGCTGCCTTAACACTCTGCACCACACAATGTGGTGCAGGAGATATTAAGAGTCATTTTATGCAAGGTGCTTTCAAAAGAAAAGATAAAGTTATTTATGGAAATGACTCTAATTCAGTGCTCTGCCCCTGAAGTTCATTTAGGAGGGTTTAAACTGCGGACAAGTTCCCTTTAAATGGAACACTGACTACACTACCTGGATCTGGCATAAAGAGGAAGTCATTAGCTGCCACTGGATTCCTTAGTAGGCAGGTAGTCAAAAACCCTCAAGTGACTGTAAAAGGCCTCCAGTAAATTTGGTAGCAGCAGACAGGTTTCCATTCGCACAGTAAGACGTGTACTGAATACTGAAGGTCTTCATGCCTGAACTCTAAGATGTACACCTCTACTGGCTTAAAGCACAAGAAGAGTTGGCTCAAATATATTCAAAGCTACATAAATAAGCCATAGAAGTTTTGAGATTCTGTTATGTGGAGCAATGAAACAAAACTGGAACTTTCCAGCGTTATGTCTGCAGGAGGAGTGATGAAGCATATGCCAAAATTATATCCAGGGGCGTAACTATAGAGGATGCAGGGGATGCGGTTGCACCCGGGCCCAGGAGCCTTGAGGGGCCCATAAGGCCTTTCTTCTCCATATAGGGAGCCCAGTACTATGAGTAAAGCATTACAGTTGGGGGCCCTGTTAGAGGTTTTGCATCGGGGCCCGGGAGCTTCAAGTTACGCCTGTGATTATATGCTATCTACGATGAAGCATGGCGGTGGCTCAGTGACGCTCTGGGGCTGCTCTGCTTCTTTTGGTACTGGAAACCTGCAGCATGTGAGGGGCAAGATGGATTCAAGTCAAGTATTTTACAGATTTATGTAGCACATACTTACTCCACAGCGCAGTACATCACTTGATGGCCCCATTTAGGGTTACAGTCTAAGTTCACCTATTACCATGTTTTTTGGATTGTGGTAGAAAACAAGAGCCCCCGGAGGAAGCCCATGGGAAGAAAGACAGGAGGAAAAAAACTTCATGTAGATTTTGTCCTTGGTGGGATTTAAACCCAGGATTCCAGCACTATAAGGCAACAGTGCTAACCATTGAGCCACCATGCTGCCCTAGGAATCTTAGAAGAAGAAAACATCATGCCTTCTGTGAGGAAGCTGTAGCTCGGGTGCCACAGAACCTTTTGGCAGGACAATAAATGACAAGCATACCTCAAAGTCCACCAAAACATGGTTTCAGAAGACGTCCTGGAAGATTCTGGAGTAGTAGTCACAGTCATCTGACTTGAACCCCATAGAAAGTCTTTAATGAGATGTAAAGAAGGGGATTGAAGCATAAAAACCCAAGAATATTAGTGAACTTGAGGCCATTGTTCATGAGTAATGGCTTAAGATTCCTCAGGAACGCTGTCGGAAGCTGCTGTCTGGTTATGAATCATGTTTACAGCAGGTCATAACAGCAAACTGTGCTCTACTATGTACTAAAGATTAAGGGGTTGAATAATTCCGTGACTGCAGTGGTCATTAAAAGTGTCAATTTGGATTGAGTTTGGAGAAACCTGTTATATTGGTTGTTTTGCGTTATTTAAAGGGAACCAGTCATATATGCTACCCTTGCTATTTGATTTGAATGGTTTGTTACTTATAGGTAATGTGCAGTACTTCCTTATAAACTTACAGCTTGTTCCTGCAGCTTCCAACAAAAGAGAAGTCCATTTTACACATAAGGTCCTGCTAGCCCCGCCCATCCACCATCGGTGATTGCCAGCTTTCTCTGTATGCAGTGTAATAGCTAGAAAACTGTCAATCAAGGCAGGTGACAACAAACGAGTCGGCAGATAAGCGCTCCAATCAATGGATATTTAAATCAATTGATGGTAAAAAAAAAAAAAAAAGAGGGAACTCACCGGGTGTGGAACACTCGTTGGGTGACAGGCGTCCACACCACCAGTCGAAGGGAACCTTGTCAGATATCCAATGCACAAATCCCTGGAAATGTCTTCAGAAGGCACCAGGAGAGCGTCAAGGGTGGAAACCCACAGGATGAAGACCTGAGCCGCAAAAACACAACAAAAATAAAATAAAAATCCCTGCGATCTGGGAGAATGGATATTAAACAATGTGAGAGATAGATGCACTTACTTTGTAAGGGACTCCTGTTCCAAGGTAGGACTTCTCTAAACCCAGGTAGACCCTCAGTAACCCAAGGGATTACTAGGGTGGCTTCAAGTGAGTAATTCTTCTATTCAAATATAATATACATACACGCATACTATAGACCGGTGTATAATGTAACGCATTTTGAAGGTATACACTAGGACCTTCTCTATCAAGCATAGAGTTCTGTTTGTTATCTTTGAATAAAAGAATTAATCAATTGAGGCCACCCTAGAGTCGCATGGATTACCGAGAATCTACCTGGATTTAGAGGAGTCCTACCTTGGAACAGGAGTCCTCTACGAAGTAAGTGCATCTATCTCTCACATTGTTTCATAGCCATTCTCCAAGAGCGCAGGGATTTTTATTATTTTATTTAAAAAAAAACTGTTGCATAAGTACAAGCATTCCAAAGTTATTACCACTTAAAGTGACACATCAGATTTAAAAAATGGGGCCTCCATAAGAAGCCCAAAACTGATTGCAGCGGAAGGGGTTAAAATTTGGCATTTGGGAAGAAGACAAGTCTTTGGGCTCCAAAGTAAAGTGCTTGTCATGATGCATCTAATTTATACCAGGAGGGGTATTTTCACATGAATTTTATGTACAAAGTTCAAAGTAAAAAGTACAGAAGAGAAGAGGCAACACATCCTGTCTGGCCGCAAACAATCAGCAGTTAAGGCAAAAAAAACTATATATATATAAAGGAATGATTTAACTTAAAAAAAAAAGTAAAAGCTAGAAAGTGATTTTTTTTACAGCATTGTAATTAAAACATATTGGTCACACTGCGTGTGTATAATATTATTACTAAACTTATTAAGGAGACAAAGTTAATAAGAAGATCACCCATGTGAAACATAGTCATATATGAAAATAAGGAAATAGGGAAGATGGAACAATACCTCTGCAGCGCCACCTATTGGATGGCAGCATTTCTGCAAATCAATGTCCGACCCTTTAAACAAGTCCTTATAACAATGTTTGGGAATTGAAAATCAAATGCCAGAATCCATACACAGACAGCTGTTTCGGGTCTTTTTGCCCCTCATCAGTGTGCAGTAGGTTTCTGGCTTGGCTAGTGAGAGGCCTATGATGTGAGTCGGGAAGGGTATCATCTCTCCTTAAAGGGGTTGTCCCGCGGCAGCAAGTGGGTATATACACTTCTGTATGGCCATATTAATGCACTTTGTAATGTACATTGTGCATTAATTATGAGCCATACATAAGTTATCAAAAGTTATTCACTTACCTGTTCCGTTGCTGGCGTCCTCGTCTCCATGGTTGCCGTCTAATTTTCGCCGTCTAATGGCCAAATTAGACGCGCTTGCGCAGTCCGGGTCTTCTCCTCTTCTCAATGGGGCTCCGTGTAGCTCCGTGTAGCTCCGCCCCGTCACGTGCCGATTCCAGCCAATCAGGAGGCTGGAATCGGCAATGGACCGCACAGAAGCCCCGCGGTCCACCGAGGGAGAAGATGCCGGCGGCCATCTTCAGCAGGTAAGTAAGAAGTCACCGGAGCGCGGGGATTCAGGTAAGCGCTGTCCGGTGTTCTTTTTTAACCCCTGCATCGGGGTTGTCTCGTGCCGAACGGGAGGGGGGGTTGAAAAAAAACAAAAAACCGTTTCGGCGCGGGACAACCCCTTTAAGGAGAGCACCTAAAAGGTGAGTGAGGAGACTTATAAGGCCATGCATGCTCCTCTGGGAAATATATGCATTAAGGAAGATGAAACAATATCTTTGCAGCGCCACCTATTGGATGGCAGCATTCCTGCAAATCAATGTCAGACCCTTTTATACAGGTCTTTTATAACAATGATGGAGAACATAATAATATAGTTATGTTCTGTTCATACTTCCCTTTGGAGGCTCCATTCGCAGTTATGCCAGAAGTGAATGTGGTCCATCTGGAGAGGGTATAACCCATCATATGATGTAAAAAAAAGCCTTATTTAATGAAGAACAGTTTCTTGAAATAAAAAAATATATTTATTTTTTATTTTTGACAATAGGAAGAAAAATACATTTTTGTAATCAATTTTTTTTAGACCATGCCATCAGTGGGACATTAATGAATCGCAGCTACAACTGGAGAAGCTTTAGCTGGGTGGAATAGTTCTATGAGTGACTGATGTGCCAAATTTATCTCAAGAGTTCAAAAAAAAACAAAAAACAAAACCTCACAAAACATCAAACAAGGACACTGAAGAACCGCAGGAATCTAACTTCGGGGCATTGCTCATAATTACAGAGTAAGAAAGAGGAAACATATTAATGCATGCCTCCCATTTGCAAGCATTGACTGTACAGGATCTCTAAGCCCCTGTTCATATGTGCTGGATTTGGCACAAAGGTTGGCATGAATTTGCACCAAAATCAGCACCAAATCAGATGAATATCTGCTTCCAATGCCTGTGAATGGGCTTTCTGCAACCCGGTGCAAAGGCTACGGGACATTTCTGGGGGTGTGGGGTTTGGCTGAACTGCAGAAAAAAAATGCAGAAATGGGGCTAATCTTTATGCAGATCCATTGCACATCTACAGCAGAACTCTAAGGGCCATCTTGGGATTTTTTTTATATCAGATCCTAGTAAATCGGATTAAATCCAGCATGTATAAAGATATCACAGGATGCTCTTTATAGCTCAGCTCACAATAACATTTACTTCTACCATACAAACAAGTCTAGGAGCAAAATCAGAAGAGGGGAGGGGGTCCTGATCACTGTAGTGTTTAGGCCTCATGTCCACTGGGTAAATCGAATTGCGGATTCCGCGGCAGATTTCCGCCGTGGAATCCGCAATGGATATTGCCCATAGGGAATCATTGCCATACGCGGCTCCATTAAATTGATTTTTGCACCCGCGGATGGCATTTTAAAAGAATTACGTTTTTCATGCGCGGGAGAAAAAACGCGGCTGCTCCATTTGCCGCGGATTCCGTGTGGATCGGCAACATTGCTATCACATTGATAGCAATGTGTGCAGATATCTGCATGTAAAAAAATGCCATTTAAACCAAATCCGCGCAGAATCCGCCACGGAAATCCACGGCAGATTCTGTGCGGATTGTAATTTTTGAGTGGACATGAGGCCTTAGGGCTCAGTCAGAGGGGCGTTTTGTCGCGCGATTTGCGCATGCGCATGCGTCCCGCGATTTTATAAAACCATTGCTTTGCAATGGTATCGGACACATGAGCGTTTTTTATGCGCTCGTCCGATAAATTATAGAACAGAAATTGCAGATCGCACCTATGTGCGATCTGCGGTTCCTGTTCTCTTCTCTATATGCGCTCAATGGGGCCGGCGGCAGCATTGAGAACACATAGTAGACAAATCATTCTCCTCTGCCACAGCTGTAACAGCTGTGGCAGAGAAGAATGATGTTTGCCCATTGAATTCAATGGAGCCGGCAATACAGCAGGCTCCATTGAAAGCAATGGGCTGCCGGTGAGCGCCGTATGAATTTTCGGGAAGGGCTTAAAAATATAAGCCCTTCCCTGCAATTCATCCAGAAATGTGTAAAAATAAAAAATATATATATACTCACCTGGTCCCGGCAGACGGAGTTCAGCCGCGGCCGGCGGCAGTTCTCCTGAAGTGCTCTCTGTAGTATTCAGAAGTTGGGGATTTAAAATCCCCGGCTGCTGAATGAGCTGCCTCTGATTGGTCACAGCCTGACCAATCAGAGGCAGCTCTCACTCACACCCATTCATGAATTTTCTGAATGACAGCTGAGAGCTGCCCCTGATTGGTCCCTGTGCTGAGCCAATCAGAGGCAGCACTCACTCACCCATTCATGAATTCATGAATGGGTGTGAGTGAGAGCTGCCTCTGATTGGTCAGGCTGTGACCAATCAGAGGCAGTTCATTCAGCAGGCGGGGATTTTAAATCCCCGGCTGCTGAATACTACAGAGAGCAGTTCAGGAGAATTGCCGCCGACCGCGGCTGAACTCCGTCTGCCGGGACCAGGTGAGTATATATATTTTTTTTATTTTTACACATTTCTGGATGAATTGCAGGGAAGGGCTTGTATATTTAAGCCCTTCCCGAAAATTCATGGTGAGATTGCCCGCAGCGCATTGCTTTCAATGGAGCCGGCTGTATTGCCGGCTCCATTGAATTTAATGCACTGGACAGCTCCGGCCCGTTTCTATTGAAACGCGGCTAGAAGCAGTTTTTTCGGGCGATTTTTCGGCCCGGTCACGCGATTTGCGGATGCGCATCCGTCATGCGATCCGCAAATCGCGGGAAAAAACGCCCGTGTGACTAAGGCCTTAGGGTTCATAAAGGTCTGCTGGTGACCTGAGCACCATGATAAATGTACGGTAGTCTTGGATGTTGTTTGATGAAAAAAAATGTCTAATTTCTTCCTAAAACAGTAAGACGCAGGTTGTGTGTGGTTTACTTCAAAGGAGCCGTGCTACAATATCAGATGCCCCCGTGATGTGTGCGGTTTTTGGAAGAAATCAGCCATGTTTTTCTAATCGCAAAAAAAACTCCTTTAAGTCTCACTGAATGTAATAAAAAGGATGAAGTGTGTTGCAAGAAAAGGACAGCTGCTGCCCATCTGTACAATGTTCTAGTCTGGTTGTTAGTGGTGTAGACTTTCGAGAGGCTTACCTCCTGCATTTATGCATTTGATTACGTGCATGTGTTATCTATCGTTGGTGCTAAGCTAGTTTTCCGATTTATGGGGGCAAAAGGAGAAGAAGGTAAAAAGGTCTCATGTATGAGGGAGACTTTAGCCAAGAGATGTAAATAGAGGTTGTGTTATTAGAAACAGGTTAAAAAAAAAATTATATATATGTCCCCTTTTACCCATTTTTTTATTATTTATTCCAGACAGTAATTCTTGTAATTATGTATATGTCAGTACTGCCGTTTTTTAGTCACCTCTGTTCCCAAAAAGATGGACCTGCAAATGATCAAAATAGGCATATGCACTCCAAACTGCCACCAATAAAAAACTGCAGACTGACCCACAAAATTACAATGATAGAAACATAAAAAAAAAAAATAAATTATGATGAGTATAAAAATATAGTTTCACAAAGCAAATTTTAAGCTTACTTTTTACAAATAGTAAAAACTATTTAGATTTGGTGTGACCGTAATTGTATGAACCTGCAGAATAAAAGGTAACATGCAAGTTTTACGACACAGTAAAGTCCATAAAAATGAAACAAAAACCAAAAACCAAACAATGATGAAATTCTGTTTGCTTTTCCAGGTTCATCCCCCTTAAAAATGTTTCAATTTTTTTCCATAAATTAGAGTGCATTAAAGGGGTTGGATAATATGCCTCCTGTGCTAAAATAAGAAGAGCAGCAGTACTTACCTGCGGTCACGATCCGGCACTGCAGCCCCCCTGTGGTGACTGTGTTTGAAGTGGCAGATGTTGTCACCGCTCATTCTCCTGGCATCAGCACTCACATCTTGAGCACCACGATGCCAGGAGTACGAGAACATAATGCTGCAGTCTCTGATTGGCTGCAGCAGTCACCTGACTTCCAGTGACATCATCTGTCACAACAAACACTGGGACCACAGAAAGTCTGCAATGCTGCTCCTCTAATTATTTTACCATGGGGGGCACCTGGGCCAACCCTACAAATGGTACCATTAAAAAATACAACTCAATTCTAAAGCACCAACCGACACATGGCTATACCGACAGAAAAAAAAAAGTTATGGCTCTTGGTCAACAAGGATGCAAAAAAGGAAAAATGTGAAAATTGGCTGTATCTTCAAGGAGTTAAAAAAAAACCAAAACTTATATATGTCTATCATGGCAAATTACTAAAAAGGACAGGTTATACTAAACAACTGGAGAATATATTACTTATCACTCAACAGCTGGGAAACATCCAGAACACATGGTAACTGTAAATATAAAAGTCGAAATATACATTTTCATAATTAGATTTTCAAAGCCAGATCTATAGTAACTAAAGTAATGTTAAAATCACAGGGATATGATGCAATGTAAGAAATGGGTAATAATTTAACAAAAACCCATAATCTGATTGCTATTAAGCCCTTCCCCCTACCTGACTAAGCCCCATTTTTCAAATTTGATGTGTCACTTTTTGTGGAAAAAACAGTTTTACCCATCCATGTGATTCTGAGATAGTTTTCGTAACACATAGTGCTTTGTTAGTGGTCAATTTTCGCCAATATGTTTTGTGTTTTATTTACAGAAGCAAAATCCTAAAGTTACAGAAAACTTTGAAAAATTTGGCATTTTCAAATTTAAAATTGTTCCGCTTATAAAAAAAATAAAATATTTGTACCCTACATAATAGTTAATACAAAACATTTACCGTATGTCCACTCTATGGTGGCATCACTTTGTTAGAGATGAGCGAGTATACTCGCTAAGGCCAACTGCTCGAGCGAGTAGGGCCTTAGCCGAGTATCTCCCCGCTCGTCTCTAAAGATTCAGGGGCCGGCGCGGGAGAGCAGTGAGTTACGGCGGTGAGCAGGGGGGAGCGGGGGGGGAGAGGGAGAGAGAGATCTCCCCTCCGTTCCTCCCCGCTCTCCCCCGCCGCTCCCCGCCGGCCCTCGAATCTTTACAGACGAGCGGGGAGATACTCGGCTAAAGCACTACTCGCTCGAGTAGTTAGCCTTAGCAAGTATACTCGCTCATCTCTAATCCTAAACCTATTTTTCAATAGACCAATTTAGTGACTCTCTATATAAGAAACTCCCATAAATCACCCATTTTCATAACTGCACTCCCTCAAAGTTTTAAAAACCAGCATTTACAAAGCCTGTTAACTCTTTGAGGGTGGTTTCACACGGGTAAGAAAAAAAAAAAAAATCGCATGATTTTTGCTTGCTGTGATAGACCGTAAAAAAGCAGAATATGAAACCAATGATTTACAATGGTTTCCTTCCCCTCTGCAATGTTTTCACGCTTGCTCTATCTTTCTGCGATGTGCTATTTTTTTCTCTCCCATGTATTCCTTTGAAGGCTTCTTTAGATCGCATTGCAATGTAATTTTAACATTAGAAAGTCCCATTGACTTTTGTGATTTAAAAAAATTGCGCAGTTTTTATCGCAGGTGGCAGCAATGCAAGATTATTCTCCCAAAAAAAGCATCGCTGACGTTCACAAATCACAGTAAATAAAAGGCGCAAATTTGCCGCGGTTTTAATCACGGCAAAAATCACAATCGCCCGTGTGGAATTAGCCTTAGTGTTTTACAGAAATTAAAGCAAAGTGGAGGATATATTTGAAAATTTCTTTTACTTTTTTTGGGGGGAATACAGTAGACAATAGAAAATAAACAAAAGTCAATATTTGTTATTTTGTATCTACAATTTTCAGAACCATTCCACAAGTGGCCTTAGTGTACCACTTTCATTAAACTAGAAACCCATGTGACCTCTGGGAATTTAGTATCGTAAAACACACCGAATGCTGCTATTTGGTCCCTTTACCTACTAGGGAAAAGGCCCATGTCTATTCCATTTTGAAGAAAGTGAAGAATTAAAGATATATTTGGGGTTGAGAGTTGGAACCTTGATTTGCCACACCATGATGCTAACTTTTTCCATACTTTAAAGGTAAAGCTTGTTGGTAGCACCTTTCCTACTAGATAGGAAAGTTTAGATTACCCTCTAGAGAGACCCATCTCTAGGAATATGGAATTTTAAGGTTTGATACATTTTAAGAGGTTAATAGACCCTGGGTCAATAAATCTGGGAGGGTTGGAAGATGCACTGGTTCCTGAATACTCAGGCTTTTTAGAAGGACGAACCGTAGGCCCACGCTACTGCTGGGATGCAAGAGGTTAATTTCCCTAGAAGGGACATAGCTGACCTCATAGAACAAGTCCTCAGTTTCAGAATCTTCAGAAGGTTTTATATTTTTTTCTGAAGGGGAAAAAGATCATTGTTTCTCCAGGATTAACCCAAGAAATGTCTTTCTTTGACTGGGAGTAGTTTCCGATTTTCCCAATTGATTTTCCAGTCCATGGATTGAAGCAGCTGGACGGTTATTACTAGATGGGAATTTAAGAGCTTCTTGGTTTCGTCTACAATTATGATGTGGTCCAAATACGGAATTATAATTGATTTTTTGCTAAGGATGACAACTAATTTTGCCATTATCTTTGTGAAGATACAGGGGGCAGAAGATATGTTGAAAGGTAGACATTTGAGCTGAAAATTACATCTCTCTCCTCACAGTTATGGCAAATCTGAGGAATAGCTGAGATTCAGGGTGGATCTTGATGTGGAAGCAAGTATCCCTTAGATCTATTGTTGCCATAAAGGCCCCTTTCTTTACTAATCTCAGTATCTAGTTTATTGATTCCATCTTGAATCTTCTGTACCTTAATGATTTGTTCATATGCTTCAAATTTATAATGATACAGAATTTTCCAGTGGGTTTTTTCATAAGGAATAGTTTGGAATAGCGACCTGTTCTTTACTCGGGGACTGGAAGAACACTGCCTCCAGCTGTAGCAAATCCTGCACTCCTTTTTGTAATAGAGATATTTCGGTTGAGGGCAAGATGATATTGTGAAATTCTGAGTAGGGGGAGAAATAAAATCTATGTGGCAACCCTCACTTATATTGTTTGAGATGCAGGCATTCTCACAGAGCCGGACCCACTTCCTTGAAAAAGTCTATAGCCTTGCCCCTACAGCAATGGCTTCAGTTTTTTGGTCTTTAAACCATCCTTTTGATTAAGGTTAAAGAGGAAGTTTCTTCCTCTACCCACTCCAGCATCCTGTTTTGCCTTTACTTCTACTCGCCTCTTGATTCTGCCCATACGTACCAAAAAGGACCTGTTTTTTGTGGTTTTTCCTCAGGAAACCCTCTTTTCCTGTCTGAAGCCTTCTCCAGGATTTTATCTAGATCTGGTCCAAGTAGAAACTGACCATGAAAGGGCAAAGAACACAACTTTCTTTTTGATGCCATAACTCCTGACCAATATTTAAGCCATAAAACTAGAGATGAGCGAGCACCAAAATGCTCGAGTGCTCGTTACTCGAGTCAAACTTCCCGCGATGCTCGAGGGTTCGTTTCGAGTAACGAACCCCATTAAAGTCAATGGGCGACTCGAGCATTTTTGTATATCGCCGATGCTCACTAAGGTTTTCATTTGTGAAAATCTGGGAAATTCACGAAAGTGATGGGAACGACACAGAAACGGATAGGGCAGGCGAGGGGCTACATGTTGGGCTGCATCTCACGTTCCCAGGTCCCACTATTAAGCCACAATAGCGGCAAGAGTGGGCCCCCCCGCACTGTCAGCATAAAGATCGTTCTCCTCTGCCATAGCTGTAACAGCTGTGGCAGAGAAGAACGACGTTAGCCCATTGAATTCAATGGAGCTGGCAATACAGCCGGCTCCATTGAAAGCAATGGGCTGCCGGCGAGCGCGGGATGAATTTTCGGGAAGGGCTTAAAAATATAAGCCCTTACCTGAAAATCATCCTAAAATGTGTAAAAATAAAAAAAAAATGTATACTCACCTTTCCGCTGAAGCCGGAATTCAGCCGCGTCTGGCCGGCAGTTCTCCTGAACTGCTCTCTGTAGTATTCAGCAGGTGGGGATTTAAAATCCCCGCCTGCTGAATGAGCTGCCTCTGATTGGTCACAGCCTCACCAATCAGAGGCAGCTCTCACTCACACCCATTCATGAATTCATGAATGGGTGTGAGTGAGAGCTGCCCCTGATTGGTCCCTGCGCTGAGCCAATCAGAGGCAGCACTCACTCACCCATTCAGACGCGGCTGAACTCCGGCTGCAGCGGAAAGGTGAGTATACATTTTTTTTTTTACACATTTTAGGATGATTTTCAGGTAAGGGCTTATATTTTTAAGCCCTTCCTGAAAATTCATCCCGCGCTCGCCGGCAGCCCATTGCTTTCAATGGAGCCGGCTGTATTGCCGGCTCCATTGAATTCAATGGTCAGTGCTCGTTTAATCGAGACGAGTACCGCGTGGTGCTCGTCTCGATTAACGAGCATCTCGAGCACCCTAATACTCGAACGAGCATCAAGCTCGGACGAGTATGCTCGCTCATCTCTACATAAAACCCTTCTAGTGGAATTAGATAAGGCTGTGGTACGTGCTGATAGTTTTACAGACTCCGCTGTCGTGTCTGACAAGAAACTTGTGGCTATCTTTAGAACTTGTAGTGAATCTAGAATCTGTTCACGGGGAGGAGGGGGGTTCTGTTCTGAATATCTGATTGCAATTGGTTTAGCCAAACATTAAGAGTCCTAGCCACATATGTAACTCCCGCACAGACGATCTTTAGATCTCTTTATTCTGATTTTTTTTGGAAGTTGGGATGATCAAAATCAGTAATTCTCAGACGGAATTACTTTATTCTTTTGTTTACAGTGTGCACCGTATTGGATAGGTAACATAACTTTCTAGTACAAGTTGTTGCAAACACGACAATAGCCGTTTTAAGTTTTTTAATGGTTTTCTGAATTTTTTACCTATTAACATGATTTGTATTTTTACAAGAGGACATTTTTATTTATTTTTTGACTACTTTTATTCATCCTGCTAGGGGATTTGAAGATGTGATCATTTGATTTCTTAGACAATGCCCTATACTACTTATGTAGTGAAGTATAGAATTCTATGGGAGATTGGGTGCACGGCCATCTGAAAAGAGTCCGATTTTCATGCAACATGTAGACTTTACTGGGGGACACAGTGGGAACGGGAGAGTGTAAAAAAATTTATAAAATACATCTCTCGGGTCCCCATCACCTCCGGGAACAGTACCATAGCTTAGTTTATGGTGCTGTTTAGAACTGACAAGTTTGCTTTAAATTCAAGAATGCTTTGATGATCCCCTTAAAAAAAATAGTGTCTGAAGCAGGAAAGTATAATAAATCCTTCAATCTCATTTGTCAGTTGAATACCAGATTAAGGAATCTAATAATCACAAAGCAATTTGCTGTAGTTTTTTTTTTTTTTTTAATTGTGCAATCCTGATCTGTTGCCAAGAGTATGATCTTCTAGTTCCATGGAGTCAGCGGCTCAGTCTACTCCGATAAAAAAAGGAGTCAAGCTTGCCTTATTTCCAATCTGTAGTTTGAATAAAAGAAAGATAAAAAGTAGAAATCATAATTAAACAACTAAAGGAATATAAAGTAAATACAGTTTTCAATTGGATTGAAATCTGGAATATTTGCTGGCCAAATATTTTTAAGTTTATATGCCTTTCCTGAAGAAAGCTTTAAGACTCCTCGTCACCAAGCCCACCTTCTATTGCTGGAACAAGAAGCTTCCAAAATTTCTACAAAAACCATTGATTGTTGGGAGAGGGAGAGAGGGAGACCTTGTTTATCAAATGTGAGTGTTGACCGCTAGAGTGTAGGAGAAAAGAGAGCGTGTTGCGGGGATCAGGGCCTACAGATAACGAGACTGTGGTTTCTCCTGTTCACCCGTGAGTCCTCCCTGTCACACCACTTTGATGTGTTTGCACGCTTTTCCGGCTGGCGTGTATTTTGGAGTTGTCAACCAGTTATTACAAGTAAAGCGACTAGTCGCCTGTCCGTTTCCGGAGGAGGTCTTAAAAAAACCCCCGTGTGTGTGGATTTACTCCGACAACCAGGAATTCCTCCACGGAGGCCGCGTGAGAATGCGCTTACTCCACCATCCAGGAATTCCCCTGTGGAAGAATAAACGGTGGCGTTACCCATGACAAAAGAGACTAAGGTAATCCAATATTGGGTTTCCCCTTTTTTTTTTTAAATTAACCTGCCCTCGGCCCTTGGACGTGTCACCGGTTACCCTCTGGGTGGGAGACGGTAGGGCCACTGTGACAATGCCCAAACTTTACCCTGCTGTCTCCTAGGCCGTGGCCCACTCCTCAGATGCTGCAGTATGATCTGTCGCGCTTGTGAATACTGTGGCCTCTTCAAGGTTTACATCCACTTGCAGTCGGCTCTACTCAGAATGATGTACTTTACATAGAGTCTGTTCTGACAATTGCACAGTTGTCCCATTCACTTGAATGGCACAAAGTTTCAATACTTAGCACAGCTGCTATGGAAAATACAGGGGTCTAATTATGAAGTGCCCCAGACTGGTGTAAACACAAGCATCACGGCCCCTCCAAAGAGCTGATTGGCAAGGGGGGTGTTAGGAGTCAGACCTCAACTCATCAAATATTGTTAGCATAGCAACCTCCATCAAATATCTAGGAGCACATATTGCGGCAGATATCTCTTCCTTATACCACCTTAACTATGTTCCCTTATTGGAGAAAGTGACACGTGAGCTGGATGGCTATGCTGCCAAGCAATTGAGTTGGTTCGGACGAGTTAATGTCTTGAAGATGGACGTGGCCCCAAAATTTTTATACCTCTTCTAGGCTCTGCCAATTAAACTCCCGGCACAGTTTTTCAAATTGGTTCAACGGGTGTTTCGCAGATTTGTGTGGGGGGGCCGGAATAGTCGTATCAGCTATCGGACCATGTCCCGCCCAAAGGCGAGGGGGGGAGTGGGCTTACCCGACCTTAAAATTTATTACTCAGCCATGTTCCTTACTAGACTGCTGGACTGGCATTATCATGCCGGTGCGAAACAATGGGTGGACCTAGAAAAAGCGATGGTATGGCCACATATACACCTGCTGCCATGGATCTCCTCAGAGGATAGGCCCGTGGCTCTTCCTCATACACCCCTGACCATGAACTGCCTTGACGTATGGGATAGACTGACGGCAAGAGGAGAGGTTGTGATCCGTAGAGGAGCAATGACCCCCCTGTTCCACAATCCCACATTCCCCCCAGGGCAGGACAAACAGAGCTTCCTTTGCTGGAGAGAGGAAGAGGACACACGGTGCTGTCAGATGATGGGACCAGTGGGCCTCCCATCATTTAATGATCTACAGGCATCCCGACCTGACACAAAACTACAATGGTTGGAATACCTCCAGTTGTCCTCCTTCTGGAGGACTCGGATGGGGTCGTGTTGCCTCCGGGATCCCATGGAACCCATTGAAAAACTGTTTCTACAACCTCCCCCCCCCCACCCCCACCCGTGCTCTCTCAAGGATCCACGGCATTATACTAGGGAAGCTCACCCAGGGTCTTCCCCAATACAGCAAGGGGTGGGAGAGGGACCTGTCACTGGAACTGCAGGACTCCGATTGGGAGAGAGCATTCACGTTCGCTCACAAACTACCCCTGGCCTGTGTGGCGCAAGAGAAAAATTTCAAGCTCCTCTCCAGGTGGTATAGATGCCCAGATCTGCTCAACCGCATATTCCCATCAGTGCCAGACACTTGCTGGAGATGCGGGATCGCGCGTGGAACCATGCTGCACATCGGGTGGGAGTGCCCGCTCATTCAGTCCTTCTGAAGGACCGTTTTTGAACTGTTTGAGGGGGTGTCCCACAGTACGGTGGAGGTCACCCCACAACTGGCGCTGCTCTCTGTTATTCCTGGTCCCTTTGCCATGATCAAGAAGGGTCTCCTACGTCATTTCCTCACTGCAGCCAGGGCCGTTATTCCATGCCACTGGCGAAGCGCCGTCACCCCCTCGACTCTGGAATTTATACAAGAGCTGAATCAGCTAATGTACATGGAGGAATTGGGAGATGAGGGCTCTGGTGTCGGGAGCCCAGGCAGGCGGGCCTGGTCAATATGGAACGAATTTTGCGACTCAGCGGAGTTGCAGAATATCACAGGGTGGTGAGGAGACAAGCCTCCCCAGGGCTCCCACAAGGTCAGGCCGCAAACACGGTTCCTGGGTTGACAGCTGATTGGAATAGAGCGGCCATACATTCATTCTGCGCCACATAAGGGCCACCCCCCTTCTTGTTGGGTTACCTATCCCTGATAACTCCCCCCACCCCCCTTTTATTTTCATCATTATATATTTTTTGTTATATATACAGTATTTTTTTTTCTCTTTTTCTCTCTCTCCCCCCTTTCCCCCATACTATCCCCTTTCCCATCTGCTTGTATTCTAGGTCTGTACGCTCCCGTGTTTTTTTTCTTTTTGGTGCTTTTTCCTCCCTTTTTTTGTGGTCTTAACTATTCAAAATCTGTGTTGTTTTTGTTTTCGTCTTCCCTTTCTTGTTTTTTTTTTCTTCTTTTGTTTATAAGGGCTAAGCACATTGGCGGGTCCGGTTATGGAAAGACCCACGTCAAATCTATAACTAATGATGGGGCGCCAGCTAGGCACCGAGCATTTGTGAGTCTCAATAGATTTTGGTATGATCAAACAGTTTTATAGCTCTTAGTTTAATGAAGCAGTCCTGCGAGACTAGCTACTTGTTATGTCTGTACTGTTATTTTTATGTAAAGAATTTCTACAAAAGTCCTAATGAAAACATATTAAACATAAAAATGCTTAAAAAAAAAAAAAAAAAAAAAAATTATATATATATATATATATATATATATATATATATATAGTTAGCATATCCTAAAGATAGGCCATCAAATTTTCAAAGCCCTAACAACCCCTTTAATATTTATAAGCATTCCCTTTTAACTATATAGTAGGGATGCCCATACACTTTCAATTACTAGTGGCTGAATGCTCATGGTCTGAAATTCGAAAAGTAGATCCGAGCAAAAAGTGGTTTATTTGGGTTTCATTCTGTCCTGGCCAGTAAGAAGAAGATCATTCCAGACATGTTGTTATGGTTGTGCATCTGGGACCAGTGGTTCTACAGATTTACTTGTGCACACCTTCACAGGTAGGGGTTCATTGAGCTGGCTGGGTGTGGTATTCTCCACCAGCCAATCCCCCTCGTCTGCTGCAGATAAATACCAGCAAACACTTGGGAGAGATTGCTGGTCATTTTAGTGCTTTATCACTGTTAATTCTACTCAGAGCTGGTGTTTACATGCTTGTCTGTAGTAGCCCTCTCTCCTTCCCTGAAGACTATCTGGACACCTACTGTCCCTTTCCTCCTTGTGATTTCTGGGGTGTATGAGCCTGCAGGTTTCTCCTTATCCCTTGGCAGGTGCGGCCTCCAGCCGTCTGATGTCATATGTGTGTGTCAGATGGGTGATGCCTGACACTGTTCCCTATGTTAGCACAGTGGCTGACTCTTTTCCCCAGGGGTTAGGACACTTGGACTAGCTATGGTTTACCATCTGTATGTATGTAAGCTCTGGGTGGGTTTCCTGTTATATGTCGTATGCACAACTTGGTATGTTGGTGTGAACAGTGACGTGTGTGTGTGGTATGCATGTGCAAGTGGCCAGACATGTGCTCTATGAGCAGTCCTGTTCTATGTGATTTGTGTTACTCTGTATATTGGTGTGAACAGCGACATATGTTATGTCTGTGCAAGTGGCCAGACATGTGCTTTATGTGCAGTCCTGTTGTGTGCTCAGTTTGTGTGAACGGTGTTTAATGCATCTCTCCAGGTTCCTGATCAGGGATAGCTAGGTCCCAGATTAAGACAGTGGGCTGACCTTATCAGGATGATTACCCTGCTTTTAGGCAGGGGTCCCCCACTTTTCCTGGTTAGTAAGGGCCAGAGGTCCTTTCATCTTTGCCTGGAGAGGTGCAATTGGTCCTTGCAACACTGTGTGTGTGATTGCGGTTTTAAATGGACACAATCTTGCGCTCTCACAGAGGTGTGGTGCTTTAGTGCGATGAGCGGACATAACACATGTATTTTAGAATTATGAATGCATTTGCCAGATTTGTTGGCAAAGAGGAGAATTTGGATTTCCTCCAAGCAGGTCTCAATTAAAATCTTAGAGCAGATACTAAAAAGTTCAGGTAATAGCCCTTAGCTCCTTCTTCATTGTTAGGCTGGCTGATCAGCCAGGAATTAAAAGATTCATCAATGCATCCACTAAGTAAGACCCCTCATTTAGATCAATGTTTCCACCAGGGGGGTAAGATAATTATTAGACCCCTTCCTTTCTTCGAAAGGTAGGAGCATATCTTCGCAAAAATAAGGTCTTGTACTCTTTTTATCCTCACCTCAAGAATCCTATAGAAAATAAAGTCCATTAGCTCGATGCAAGGAGGTGTTTGATTAATTACTCGCCAGCTACTTCTGTTACCTGTTTTTGTTGAAGTTCCAATTCTAAAGACTCCACAACGAGATGGATTTAATTAGCCATTCCTTCCGGACACGTGAAGGGCCGGGCCGACATTTGGATGCACGGGGCAGAGTACATAAGCTGTGCCGACCCTCATTGTAGAATAAAGTGAGGTTGGTAGGGATTGAATAATAATTAGTGAGGGAGCTAATGAGAACATTTCAGAGTCAAGTACCTAGTGCCCAGTGGTTTACTTGTTTCATCAGGCTCCAGTGCTGTTTGTACCCTACTCACTGGCGCAGAACTAGGCTGTCAGGAGCTGAATGCAGGGATACTGTCCTATAGACAGCCAGGGGCATGCATACAATCTCTAACATTCACATGGACAGTCAGGGATAGGCTTATAGCCCAACAGTCCTCTCAATGGGGCCTCCTGCGAAAAGAACCATTTATTTGAATGGATTCAAACCCACGAGTGATTTATCCCTTAAACCAATGGTCCGAGTTTAAAATATCGCTGCATGTCCTATTCTTTCGCGAGTCTCGGGGTTGTCCGTGTGCTGTGCAATGCAAGTTGCGTCTGAGGACCTTGGGCGCAACTCGCTCTTACACTCATGTAGATACGGATTTGGTATGTTTGTATGTGAAATGTATACGTGTGAAAGCATGCCAATACATGTACAAATGTATGTAAAACTGTGCCTACATGTGTATGTATAAGCACGCCTACAATATGTGCATATTCATGTGTAAAAATATACTTATGTGTCTGCAAGATGTGCAGCTATGTATGTAAAGTGTATTGTGGTGTGTGTGCATTTAGGTGCAAGTGTATGGGTAGATCCACATGGAGCATGAATATTGCTGAATTTACATGCAAAATTCCAGCACAGAAAACCTGCAGCATTCATAGTAGCAGCAAAGTGGATAGGTTTTAGGCCTCGTTTACACAGGCAATACGGAATCGCTGCGAGAAAATTGCAGCGATAGCGCATCGCTGGTCCATGCGATATCGCTGTGGTTTCTTGCAGGGATACCGCGATTTTGTAGCGCTACAAAGTCATACAACTGTATGTGAGCCCCCCACCCATTGGGGGTGGGGGGGCTAGGGAGGCTTGAAATATAAGCCCTACCCCGGAAATCAGCCCTAGCTGCAGGAAAAAAAAAAAAAGTATACATCACCTAGAAGTGCTGTCCGGGCTCCACTGCAGCTTCTTCTCGGTCCCTGGCCCTGTTCTTCTTCATCTCTTCTGGCCCAGGATTGAAAAATCCAGTCTCCTGGAAGCGCTGGCTGTGGTTGGCTGACGCTTAGCCAATCAAAGCCAGCGCTGGATGAATGGTTGTGATTGGTTCATTGAGCACTGGCTGTGATGTCAGCCAATCAGAAGCAGCGCTTCCAGGAGGCAGGGATTTTTCAATCACCGGACAGAGGAGATGAAGAATAGTGCCGGGGACAAGCTGCAGCGAAGCCGGACATCACTTCTACGGTGACGTATACTTTTTTTTAAAGCTTTTTTTCCTGCAGCTAGGGCTTAGGGTATGGCTTTGACAGTAGGATTTCCTACTGTCAAAAGTTGCATCGTACCGCACGAAAATCGTGTTTTAGCGCGATGCGATGCAACAGAGAGGAAGGCTCCGTAGGGAATCATGGGCTACAAAACCTCACGAGTCGTGTGCATATCGTGGGACCCGCAAGGTTTTTGTGTCGGGATGTTGCACACTCCAAAACACTCCATGTGTGAATTAACAGATTGGAAAGCATAGGCTGAACAAACACGCATTGTTGCAACAAAATCGCGCGACTTTGTCTCCCATGTGAACAGGGCCTTGACACCTTACTGTCGGGCCCATTTTAGACCCCAATGATGGACACATTTCAGTTTTTTTCATCAATCGCATTCCTAGAGCCATCATAACTTTTACATTTTCCTGTCGACATAACCATATGAGGTTTTTTTTTTTTTGCAGATCAAGTTGTATTTTTCAATCATCGTTTTTAGGTATGTATTGTAAAACGTATTTTTGGGGGGTGCGGGAAGAGGGGAGGGGTTAGGAGAAAAGCAGAATAAATGATATGAAAACCTTATTCTCTGGGTCACCAGGATTCTGGTAATATCAATTGTATATAGTTTTTTTAATGCTTTGCTATTTTTGTACACTCTTCTTTTCAAAAGGGTCACGCCCGCGATTTTTTAAAAATTCATTCCCTAGTATATATATGCCTAGCGTTACCTTGGTTAAGGCCATTTACATGCAAACACAATCTTTCAAATAATTGAAAGATTGACACAGTTTTAGCAATAATTTTGCATAAAGTGTTGTCTGATAAAATCTTCAGGTGTTTGCCTCGGACTACCCCCTCTATCTTCTAAAGGGATTTCAAACGCCAGAGAGCTTCTAGCGATCCTGAGGACTGTCTTCTTACTTTTTGGGACCATGTTTCCTGGAGATACAGCCCTCCTACATGCCTGCGCAACAGGTTGGGGAGTGCATCTATTGTGATGCATACTACTGGGTTTTGTGACCAGTGGATGCCTCGTGACAGATTCTGGGTTGAGAGTCACCAGGTCAAGGAGATCCTTACTGCACTGGTTATCTACATACGCCTGTCCAGGGACGATTGCTTCTTGTCCCATGACGCCAAGATTTCTGCCTGCAGAACTCTTGCCCGAGCCTGAGCCCATGCTAGTGCAGGGAACAATTTTCAATGAGGCAGCAACTGTCAATATGACGACATTATTAAATCTATCACAGTTATAGACAATTAAGATAATACTTTATTAATTTCCAATTAAATCTAGGGCCAATGAGGCAGACCAACATACAACACACATATAGAAAGTCTCCACCGAATACTCAGTGAGTAGTACAGACCAACTTCAATGTCAAGAATTACTAGAGGGCTTGTTCTCTATATCACAACTATGTTAGGCTCAGAAAAGAAAAATGGCAATTAGAGCCATGACAAGTTTTTTAAGACTGCTGGAATTATTATGGTTGCATAATCAGCCAAAAAAAAAAATCGAGTTATGGAATGCAGTGAAAACTTTTATTGTAAACTGACATGATCAAATTCCATATGCTACTCAGCGTGAACAATGCTACTGCAGGGATGCATGACATGTTTCCCTAGTATCCTCACTGCTGTCCTGATGGTGCAAGTCCTGTGCTCCAGGAATTTCCTGACTAGACAGTGCAAGTCTTGCGCCTTTGTTGAGGGAAGAAAGGAAAATTGCTTTTCCGAGTCCAGCAGAACTCCGAGAAAAACCTTCTTTTGACTGGGAGCCGTATCTGATTTTTTCCAATTTATTATCTACCCCAGATGTTGGAGGGGGTGGATCACTGTTGCCAGATGGTCTCCCAGACGCTCCCTGGAATCCACTATAACCAAAATATCATCCAAATATGGGATGATTAATATCGATTTTCTCTTCAAGGTGGTCACTAGTTCCCCTATAATTTTGGTGACTATGAGGGGAGCAGATGATATGCCGAATGAGAGACGGGTAAACTGGAAATGGCTTGTCTTTCCCTTCATGCATAATGCGAACCTTAGAAATTTTTGGGAGTCTTTGTGAAACGGTATGAGAGAGTATGCGTCCTTTAGGTCTATTGACGCCATAAACACCCCTTTCTTTATTAGCTTTGTAACCGTACTTATTGTCTCCATTTTGAATTTCCTGTACTTTATACGGATATTCAATAGTTTCAGATTTATTAGCATCCTTGATTTTCTGCAAGGCTTCTTCACTAGAAATAGACGGGAGTAGTGACCCCCAGGTTTTTGTTCTTGAGGGTCCAGTATTACTGCCCCTATTTGGAGTAGCTCCCTTACTGCTTGTTGAAGCCGTTTCCATTGTCTGGCTGAGCCTGTTGTAATTAACAAGTTTTCTCTTTGGCGAGACATGAATTTGATTTGGTAACCTTGTGTTAGGATCCTGGGAACCCAGGTATCCTGACAAATATGGGCCCAGCGGCTCGCGAAGACCCTCAGTCTCGCTCCCACAGGTCTGGGTCCAGAGGTCCCCCCCTTGATACGGCTTAAAGAGGAAACCTCTTCCTCTACCCTTTTTTGGGTAGCTACAACAGCCTGTCTTCCTTTTACACCTATAAGGTTCTACCTGCTGCACTGGCGTGTGAAAAAGGTCTTTTCCTCAGCTGTTTTTCCTCAGGGAAGCCCCTCTTACCCACCGCTTTTTCCAGTATTCTGTCCAGATCAGGTCCGAACAGGAATTGGCCATGGAAGGGCAGGGAACACAGCTTATTTTTGGATACTAGACCCCTGACCATGGCTTCAGCCATAGTTCTGTCCTTGCTGAGTTTGAGAATGCTATTGTGCATGCGGAAAGCCCGATTGCTTCTGCCGATGCATTGGCCAGAAAACTGGTCACCATTTTTAAGACCGGGAGGGATTCCAATATCTGGTCTCACAGGGTCTTTGGTCTCTCAGCTGGGTGGAGTCCTCAAAAGGGCAAAGTAGTACATTTGGCCACCTTAGATACTGGAATGTCCATCCAGGGGATTTCTTCCCAGTCTGCGCAGACCTCCTCTACGAAGGGGTAACGTCTCTTGATACCCCGGGATGAAAAGGGCCTTTTGTCTGTGCTCCACTCCTTTTTAATTATTTTTTGCGCATTTGTGTGAACAGGGAAGGTATGTCTCTGTCTCTCCCCTAGGCTACCGAAAACCTCATCCTGCATGGTGCGTTTTTTCCTAGGCTCCTCCATATTTACTGTGGCTCTGATAACCCTTATTAACTCCGTAATGTCTTCGGGGTTAAACAAAAACTTTTTATAGTCAGCCTCGTCAGATGTTTCTCTGGGATCTGCTTGTTTGTCTGAGTCTGAATTCAAAGAGCTTTTTTCAGAATCAGAGAACCCATAAGGACTGCTTGGTCTTCTTTGTCGCCTCTGAGGAGAGGACGCAGCTGGACGCGCCTCTTGAGATACTAAAGCCGAGTGGACTTCTTCCCTAATCAGGATTTTAATATCGTCCATAAATCCCCCCTTAATGATCTTAGCAATACAGATTTTACAGAGGGACTTCTTATATGCGGACGTCAGTTTCTTTACGCAAGCCGCACATTTTTTATTTTTTAAACACATTTTTGTGTCCGCTTCCTTTTTCTCCCCCTGACAATAAGGAAAAAGAGGCACAATAAGTGTATGGACTTCCTAAAACATACACATATGCAGCAGCTTTGTACCCGACGGGCTACTTATGACCCCTGAGGTAGAAGCCGAGTCGGTTATATCCAAAACTGGAGTACTCATTGTATGAGGTACTACAGAGACGGTGGATGAAGGTCCTGACACCGCAGGTCCTGAGATTGCAAATTAATTTGATTAATTGCCCAGCCCTACCTGGGCCTAATGTAAACCCCAGACCTTGCAAGACCCTTACAGCTACATCAGCAAAGAAATAAGATGCAGCTTGTAGTACAGGACAAGTATTCACAGGCTTTATAGAGCTGAATGGGAATGACCAAAGTGGAACAAATGCACATATTCATCCTGAGTTCGGCTAGGAATGGGAATTTGAGGTCACTAAAGCCCCATTTGCACGAAAAATTCATTTAAAAATAGAATGATTGACAGTTTGAGCGATCATTTTGTATAAGCTGCTAATGGGTACTAATGCCCATTAGCAGCTTCTTACCTTAATTTGCATGTAAATGAGCCTCCCTGAGCTGTATGCAGAGAACAGCAGGTGGTCTGTTATCTGCATACGACCCCTTTGTTCTGCAAAGGGACTGCAGCTTAATACAAGGTTATCAGCACTCCCATGGAGGATCACAGCGTGCAGTCCCCGCTATCGGCTCTCCAGACGAACGATGGATTTTAAACTCAACTAAAAATTATTGTTCGGACGAAAAGCAAATGAGAGTAGCATTTACACGCAATGATTATATCGCTCATAAGACATCTTTTGAGCAGTAATCGTTGCAGGTTGGCAACAGTGAAGTCCCAGAAAATAGATCCCCTTGTCTCCAGTGTCTGACGAGTTGTGAATAAAGAGTTGGCCTTGGATAACCCATTTAAAAGAGGTTTTCTTAGATTTTGATGTTGGTGGCCTAAACATAAGACATCAATTCCATATCAGTAGGGGTATAACTGAGCATAGCTATCCCATGATCGGCTGAATGATAGGACAGTGATGTTACCACGTTCCCTATAACAGGAGCACCCGTTTCTCAAATCACTTCGGGGAAGTAGTGATCCTCTGCTGCAGTGGAGGATCGCAGAGTGTTTCCCATTGATTTTAATGAGGAGACCTCGCATTGCACTTGTGTGCACCTAGCAAACAGTGTGATGCTGCTGCCAGCCCCATTGAAAACCATGGGGGATGCAAGGGCACGCCCCCAAAATGGGACATGCTGCGATTTGTTTCTTGTATCGCTCATGTGTATTACCCCATGCAAAAGAATGCAGTTCATATTTGTGCATCTTTCAATGCACAAATCTTGCGCGAGAATCTCACCCGTGTGAAGCCAACCTTAGAATGATAGAATACTTTGTGATGGGGTAGTCCGTTCTTTCAGGATTATTTTTTAGAGTAGAGTAAGCTACTGATGACCTACCCTCAGAATATGTCATTGGTAGTTGCACAGTGGGGGTCTGCCTTTTAGGATCCCCACCAATTAGGTGAATGAAGTGACAGTGGTGCTTGGGTGCGTGCTGCTGTCACTTCAGTCCACATCAGATATAGGGCCTTACGTTGGGATTGAGCTGCAATACCAGGCACAGCCACTATACGTTCACTTGAATGGCGCTGAGCTGCTCTTAGACTATGTGATTTAATGAATGTGATGTCTGCTGCCTGAGAAGAGGCTGCAGTGTTTGCCTGAGCGTTGCAACCTCTGCAATCAGCTGATCGTCAGGGATCTTGAGCGGGAGACCTGAGGATAAGTCATCGATGGTTTAAGCCCAGAAAACCCCTTTTAAAAGGTAGGTATTTTAAATGGACAAATTGCCTTTTCGCTCTAAAACATACCTGTCTAACACATCTAACTTGAAAAATGCAGCAATGCATTTTACATCTGCAGCTTCTATGCAGACCTATCCATCTCTAAGGTAAGTCGCTACAAAGAAATCTTGTGCAGTCTGATCCTTCAGCCGTACTTCTGTATGTACCCTACATCTCGCCAAACTAAGAAATGTAAATAAAGAAGTAACACAATAAAGAGAATATTTCTAGAATATACTATCCCTTTATAATCCATGGGGGTCTGACCACTGGGACCCCCAACAATGGTATTGTAACATTCATTTCCTGCTGTGCCCTTTTATATCTTAGCGATCACTAATGATTGGTTTGGACAAGCTGAATCTCATTTGAACAAGTGACGGCACCGCTAACTCGTTCGCCCTCGTGGAGCCCGTTTAGACAGGCAGATACATGGTTGAATCGTTCAGTATTTCTATATGAGAATAAGAGGGACTGAACAATTGCTGTTTAAACAGAACGAGCCAACAATGATTATTACTAGAGATGAGCGAGCATACTCGCTAAGAACAATTACTCGATCGAGCATTGTCCTTAGCAAGTATCTCCCCGCTCGGCAGAGAAGGTTCGGCTGCCAGCGCGGATGACAGGTGAATTGCGGCCATGAGCAGGGGGGAGAGAGGGAGAGAGAGATCTCCCCTCCGTTCCTCCCCACTCTCCCCCGCCCGCCGCCGGCAGCCGAATCTTTGCTCGCGAGCGGGCATGTACTTGCTAAGGGCAATTGCCCTTAGCGAGTATGCTCGCTCATCTCTAATTATTACACCTGCATAAGGTCAATGACTAACAAAAATTGAACAATTCTCTTCAGCTGTTGGCTCGTTTTTCGAATGGATGATTATTTTTCATTTTCACTAGTTTAAACGATGCATTCCGTCTAAACGCAAGCTAAGAGGGGATGATGATGATGATGATGCCCCTTTAATGTGCAAGAAGAGGCTTCCCACTAACACCTATCTAAGTAGACTTTCTCTTTTGCATCTTATGGAGGGTATAAAGAATGTGGTTCTAATGCTTTCATCTGCTTTTGCTACTTTATGAAGTCCATATGGCCTAACACCGTCCGCTATAGTATTAGTACACAACTCATGTACTGGTATATAGATATGTCAGTGGGATATAGTTGAAAGAAATAAAAAAATTACAAATCTGAATCCCCAAAAACATAAAAAAAACCTTCAAAGAAAAAATCTTTGGCCTGTTCTTTGAGCTGTAGTGTTGTGAAGGGAACACATGGCCTCCTCTGAAATGAATAGGAATCTCTCACGTACTTTAGAGGAAAGGCTAACATTGGGTCAAGGCTAGTATTAGGGCCCATTCACATTGGGTTGTGTGCACCTTTCATCAGAAGTATACGTCTTGATGTATACCTCTGACGGAAGGCTGCAACATATCCTACAGTATAGGCATACATACCCTCCCCCTTCAGGAGCCATAATGTATGGGCAGCCAGCATGCAGAGGGATTGGAGTGTACGACGGGTACACACATGCCCATTACCCTACACTGGCAGACAACACTTGAGGCCGTGTTCTGTTGAGGTGCCTGTGATATGCCCAGCACTCCTGTGTGGCGAGTAGTGGGATACGTGCATCGCTAAAAGTAGGAGAAGATAGTGGGTAGAGAGACTACTTCTGGGGTGGTGATATGACTGGGCAAGAGAAATTCAGCAGCCTGTAACACTTCCTGGGCTGGGTGCCCAGCCTGTCCAACTGGGAGGCTCTAGTGATGTAACACTGTCTATCTGGACAGTTAAATTACTGGGGCTTCCTGGGGATTAGAGGATAGGGAAAGGGTTGCAAACTCGGGCCTCGTATGTACAGTATAATGCACCAGACATTCACAAGTGACCAAAAATTAGCAAGAACTCCCTGCATGGCACTAACCCAGTACAACATGGACTTCCTGGTAACACAGTTCTGCCCATTGCTTGTAAGTGAACAGGACCCCCCTTGAAGTACTGGATCTGGGGAGCAAAGCCATTGGGGGCATTTCTGCTCCAGTGGTAAAACAATCTATATATGGACAGTTATGTTATTGGAGCTGCCAGGCATATATCTTTAGCACACACCATATCATTGTATTAATAGGGTTCCATTATAAAACAAAAAGTCAACTTTGCTTTTCTGTAGCACTTTTTTTGGCCTTTGCCTGTATATGGGAGGCCATGGAGATATTTAGCTGTGTGTTGGGAACTTTCCCAATGTGCAAGCTAAACCTAGATAACAAACATGATGTGAGCAGGGCCTTATGTGCTGGGATTGCTTTGCTGAAAAAGTTCCCTTCCTGCTTGACTTTCTTGACTTAAGATTAAGGAGTCTCGCTCTTAGGTTGGGCTAACACGATCTTATGGTAAAACACTGCACACAAAAAGTATGCTACCGGACATATATCTATATTACACTCAAGTTCAGCACTATGGAGCAATTCCAGCAACCTGATTGGTTATTTGGCTTCTCCGATTCAACCTCATTGGTTGTTTGGGTTCCCTGATTCAACCTGATTGGTTGTTAGTGCCGAACTTGAGTGTAAAATAGCTATATGCCTCCCATCTTTTGGGCCGGAATAGGTCGGCCGCTGCATGGGCTCCTATGGAAACCAATGACAGCGGCAGGAGATGGGAGGTGGGAGTTTAGCAGCGTGGCTGCTAAACTCCCTTCTTCTGCTTCCCTCCCTGCTCACTCTTTGAAATGGGAGGGGGCGAGACAGAGCTAGGCTACGCCCATCTCCCTCCTAACCTTGTCCACAGCCAGCACTGGGTGGAGGTGCGGCGGCACCTAGCTCTGCCCCATCTCATTGCAAAGAGCGAGCGGGGAGGAGAGCAGAGGTGAGCCTGCGAGAGTGAGGGAGGGGAAGGGGGCGATGGCATGGTGACCTTGGCATATACATGCGCTGGGGGCCCATGCCATGTGAACGGGCGCACAAACATTAGATTTGTGCACCCATTCACAAGCTTCTACGCCCCAGATCGTAGCGTATATTCGCAGGCCAATACACGCTCGTGGGAAAGAAGCCTTAGGCTGGCTTCATGCGAGCAGAAGAGTATTTGCGTGTTCCTCCTCCCCCCACTACTATACGGCATCACTATACCCCCTCCTCCCCCCACTACTATACGGCATCACTATACCCCCTCCTCCCCCCACTACTATACGGCATCACTATACCCCCTCCTCCCCCCACTACTATACGGCATCACTATACCCCCTCCTCCCCCCACTATACAGCATCACTATACCCCCTCCTCCCCCCACTATACAACATCATTATACTTCCCTCCACTACTATACAGCATCATTATACACACACACACACACACACACACACACACACACACACACACACAACAGCATTATACTCCCCCCCCCCACTACTATACAGCATCATTATACCCCCAACTACTATATAACATCCCTATACCTCCCTCCTCCACCCACTACCATACAGCATCATTATACCCACACTCATTCCTCCACTACTATACAGCATCACTATATCCCCCTCGTCCCCCCAATACTAGACAGCATCACTATACCCCCTCCTCCCCCCACTACTATACGGCATCACTATACCCCCTCCTCCCCCCACTACTATACGGCATCACTATACCCCCTCCTCCCCCCACTATACAGCATCATTATACTTCCCTCCACTACTATACAGCATCATTATACACACACACACACACACACACACACTACAGCATTATACTCCCCCCCCCCCACTACTATACAGCATCATTATACCCCCAACTACTATATAACATCCCTATACCTCCCTCCTCCACCCACTACCATACAGCATCATTATACCCACACTCATTCCTCCACTACTATACAGCATCACTATATCCCCCTCGTCCCCCCAATACTAGACAGCATCACTATACCCCCCCCCCACTACTATACAGCATTATACCCCCAGTCCTCCCCCCACTACTATACAGAATCACTATACCCTCCCTCCCCCCCACTACTACTATAAAGCATCACTATAGCCCCCATCCCCCACTACTATACAGCATTATAACCCCCCCCCCCCTCGCTACTATACAGCATCCCTACACTCCCCCGACTATGCAGCATCATTATACCCCCCCCTCCTCCCACCCTACTGTACAGCATTTTACACACACACCCTCCCCCCCCCCCACTACTGTACAGCATCACTATACCCCCTCGTCCCCCACTACTATACAGCATCATTATACCCTCTTCCCCCACTACTATACAGCATCATTATACCCACCTCCTCCCCCCACTACTATACAGCATCATTATACCCACCTCCTCCCCCCACTACTATACAGCATCATTATACCCGCCTCCTCCCCCCACTACTATACAGCATCATTATACCCGCCTCCTCCCCCCACTACTATACAGCATCATTATACCCGCCTCCTCCCCCCACTACTATACAGCATCATTATACCCGCCTCCTCCCCCCACTACTATACAGCATCATTATACCCGCCTCCTCCCCCCACTACTATACAGCATCATTATACCCGCCTCCTCCCCCCACTAGTATACAGCATCATTATACCCGCCTCCTCCCCCCACTACTATACAGCATCATTATACCCGCCTCCTCCCCCACTACTATACAGCATCATTATACCCGCCTCCTCCCCCACTACTATACAGCATCATTATACCCGCCTCCTCCCCCCACTACTATACAGTAATATACCCCAAGACTTCCCCCACTACTATACAGTATCACTATACCTCCCCCCAGTACTATACAGCATCACTATACCCCCCCCTCTTCCCCCCCACTACTAGACAGCATCATTATACCCCCCCTTCCCCCACTACTATACAGCATTATACCCCCCTTCCCCCACTACTATACAGCATTATACCCCCCTTCCCCCACTACTATATAGCATTATACCACCCTTCCCCCACTACTAGACAGCATCACTATACACACACACACACACACACACACACACACACAAACTATACAGCATCACTATACCGCAAGCACACACACACGCACGCACACACGCACACACGCATACACACACAACTATACCCCCCCCAACACACACACACTACTATACAGCATTATTATACCCACTTCCCCCACTACTATACAGCAAAACTAAACCCCGCTCCTCCCTTCTACTATACATCAATAAACACCCCCCCACTACTATACAGCATCACTAAACCCCCTCCTCCCCCACTACTATACAGCATCACTAAACCCCCCTCCTCCCCCCACTACTATACAGCATCACTAAACGCCCCTACCCCCCACTACTAAACAGCATCACTAAACCCTCTTCCTCCCCCCACTACTAAACAGCATCACTAAACCCTTTTCCTCCCCCCCACTACTATACAGCATTCTAGCCCCCTCTTACCCCCACTACTATACAGCAGCACTTTACCCCCTTCCCCCACTATTAGACAGCATGATTATATCCCCCTCCTCCCACTACTACTATAGAGCATCATTATACCCCCTTCCCCACCTACTATATGGCATCACTAACCCCCTCCTCCCCCCCACTATACAGCATCGCGAAACCCCCTTCCTCCCCCCCCCCCCACTATACAGCATCACTAAACCCGCCTGCTCCCCCCACTACTATACAGCATTCTAGCCCCCTCCACAGGACTATACAGCATTCTAGCCCCCTCCACAGGACTATACAGCATTCTAGCCCCCTCCCGCTCCACACGACTATACAGCATTCTAGCCCCCTCCCGCTCCACACGACTATACAGCATTCTAGCCCCCTCCTCCCTCACAGTACTATACAGCAATCTAGCCCCCTCCTTCCCCACACTAGTATACAGCATTCTAGCCCCCTTCTCCCCTCCACTACTATACAGCATTCTAGCCCCCTCCACAGGACTATACAGCATTCTAGCCCCCTCCCGCTCCACACGACTATACAGCATTCTAGCCCCCTCCCGCTCCACACGACTATACAGCATTCTAGCCCCCTCCTCCCTCACAGTACTATACAGCAATCTAGCCCCCTCCTTCCCCACACTAGTATACAGCATTCTAGCCCCCTTCTCCCCTCCACTACTATACAGCATTCTAGCCCCCTCCTCCCCCACACTACTATACAGCATTCTAGCCCTCTGCGCCCCCACACTACTATACAGCATTCTAGCTCCCTCTATTATAGAGCATCACTAAACCCCCCTCTACTATAGATCACTAAATCCCCCTCCCCCCCTCTACTATACAGCATCACTAAACCCCCTCCTCCTCCTCCACTATAGAGCATCACTAAACCCCCTCCTCCTCCTCCCCCCTCCTCTACTATAGAGCATCACTAAACCCCTTCCTCCTCTCTACTATAGATCATCACCAAACGCCGCTCCTCCCCCCTTCTCTACTATAGAGCATCACTAAACCCCCATCCTCCTCCACTATAGAGCATCACTAAACCCCTCTCCTCTACTATAGAGCATCACTAACCCCCCTCTCCTCTACTATAGAGCATCACTAACCCCCCTCCTCTACTATAGAGCATCACTAACCCCCCTCCTCTACTATAGGGCATCACTAACCCCCCTCCTCCACTATAGAGCATCACTAAACCCCCTTCCTCCTCCTCCCCCCTCTTCTACTGTAGAGCGTCACTAAACCCCCCTCCTCCTTCCCCCCTCTACTATAAAGCAGCACTAAACCCCCGTCCTCCTTCCCCCCTCTACTATAAAGCATGACTAACCCCCCCTCTTCTCCCCCCCCCCCCACTATAGAGCATCACTAAACCCCCCTCCTCCTCCCCCTTCTACTTTAGAGCATCACTAAACCCCCCTCCTCCTCCCCCTTCTACTTTAGAGCATCACTAAACCCCCCTCCCCCCCTCTACTATAGAGCATCACTAAACCCCACTCCTCCTCCCCCCTCCTCTACTATAGAGCATCACTAAACCCCCCTCCTCCTCCTCTCTCTACTATAGAGCATCAATAAACCCCCCTCCTCCTCTCTCTACTATAGAGCATCACTAAACCCCCCCTCCTCCTCCCCCCTCTACTATAGAGCATCACTAAACCCCCCTCCTCCTCCTCCACTACTAAAGAGCACCACTAACCCCCCCCCCCTCCTCCTCCTCCTCCTCCCCCCTCCTCTACTATAGAGCATCACTAAACCCCCCTCCTCCTCCTCCTCCACTATAGAGCATCACTAAACCCCCCCTCCACCTCCCCCCTCCTCTACTATAGAGCATCACTAACCCCCCTCCTCCTTCCCCCTCCTCTACTATAGAGCATCACCAAACCCCCCTCCTCTACTATAGAGCGTCACTAAACCCCCCTCCCCCTTCCCCCCTCTACTATAGAGCATTACTAAACCCCCCCTCCTCCTTCCCCCCTCTACTATAAAGCATGACTAACCCCCACTCTCCTACCCCTCCCCCACTAGAGAGCATCACTAACCCCCCTCCTCCTACCCCCTCCTCTACTATAGAGCATCACTAAAACCCCCTCCCCCTTCCCCCCTCTACTATAGAGCATTACTAAACCCCCCTCCTCCTTCCCCCCTCTAGTATAAAGCATCACTAAACCCCCCTCCTCCTTCCCCCCTCTAGTATAAAGCATCACTAAACCCCCCTCCTCCTTCCCCCCTCTACTATAAAGCATGACTAACACCCCTCTCCTCCCCCCCCCCACTATAGCGCATCACTAAACCCCCCTCCTCCTTCCCCCCCCTTCTACTATAGAGCATCACTAAGCCCCCCACCTCCTCCCCCTTCTACTTTAGAGCATCACTAAACCCCCCTCCTCCCCCCCTACTATAGAGCATCACTAAACCCCCTGCTCCTCCTCCCCCCTTCTACTATAGAGCATCACTAAACCCCCCTCCTCTTCCCCCCTCCTACTATAGAGCATCACTAAACCCCCTTCCTCCTCCCCCCTCCTACTATAGGACATCACTAACCCCACCTCCTACCATAGAGCATCACTAAACCCCCCTCCTACTATAGAGCATCACTAAACCCCCCTCCTCCCCCTCCTCTACTATGGAGCATCACTAAACCCCCCTTCTCCTCCTCCCCCCTCCTCTACTAAAGAGCATCACTAAACGCCGCACCTCCCCCCTCCTACTATAGAGCATCACTAAACCCCCCTCCTCCTCCTCCTCCTCCCCCCTCCTCTAATATAGAGCATCACTAAATCCCACTCCTCCTCCCTCCTCTAATATAGAGCATCACTAAACCCCCCTCCTCCACCTCCTCCCCCCTCCTCTAATATAGAGTATCACTAAATCCCCCTCCTCCTCCCCCCTCCTCTAATATAGAGCATCACTAAATTCCCCTCCTCCTCCTCCTCCTCCTCCCCCCTCCTCTACTATAGAGCATTACTAAACCCCCCTCCTCCTTCCCCCCTCTAGTATAAAGCATCACTAAACCCCCCTCCTCCTTCCCCCCTCCTCTACTATAGAGCATCACTAAACTCCCGTCCTCCTCCTCCTCCTCCCCCCTCCTCTACTATAGAGCATCACTAACCCCCCTCCTCCTCCCCCACTATAGATCATCACTAAACCCCCCTCCTCCCGCACTATAGAGCATCATTAAACCCCCTCCTCCTCTACTATAGAGCATCACTAACCCCCCCTTCTCCTCTACTATAGAGCATCACTAACCCCCCTCCCTCTTTACTATAGAGCATCACTAACCCCCCTCCTCCTCTACTATAGAGCATCACTAACCCCCCTCCTCCTCTACTATAGAGCATCACTAACCCCCCTCCTCCTCTACTATAGAGCATCACTAACCCCCCTCCTCCTCTACTATAGAGCATCACTAACCCCCCTCCTCCTCTACTATAGAGCATCACTAACCCCCCTCCTCCTCTACTATAGAGCATCACTAACCCCCCTCCTCCTCTACTATAGAGCATCACTAACCCCCCTCCTCCTCTACTATAGAGCATCACTAACCCCCTCCCTTTACTACAGAGCATCACTAACCCCCCTCCTCCTCTACTACAGAGCATCACTAACCCCCCTCCTCCTCTACTATAGAGCATCACTAACCCCCCCTCCCCCTCTACTATAGAGCATCACTAACCCCCCCTCCCCCTCTACTACCGAGCATCACTAACCCCCCCCTCCCCCTCTACTACAGAGCATCACTAACCCCCCCCCTCCCCCTCTACTACAGAGCATCACTAACCCCCCCCTCCCCCTCTACTACAGAGCATCACTAACCCCCCCTCCCCCTCTACTATAGAGCATCACTAACCCCCCCCCCTCTACTATAGAGCATCACTAACCCCCCCCCCCTCTACTATAGAGCATCACTAACCCCCCCCCTCTACTATAGAGCATCACTAACCCCCCCCCCTCTACTATAGAGCATCACTAACCCCCCCCCCCTCTACTATAGAGCATCACTAACCCCCCCCCCTCTACTATAGAGCATCACTAACCCCCCCCCCTCTACTATAGAGCATCACTAACCCCCCCCCCCCCTCTACTATAGAGCATCACTAACCCCCCCCCTCTACTATAGAGCATCACTAACCCCCCCCCCCTCTACTATAGAGCATCACTAACCCCCCCCCCCTCTACTATAGAGCATCACTAACCCCCCCCCCCTCTACTATAGAGCATCACTAACCCCCCCCCCTCTACTATAGAGCATCACTAACCCCCCCCCCTCTACTATAGAGCATCACTAACCCCCCCCTCTACTATAGAGCATCACTAACCCTCCCCCCCCCTCTACTATAGAGCATCACTAACCCCCCCCCCCTCTACTATAGAGCATCACTAACCCCCCCCCTCTACTATAGAGCATCACTAACCCCCCCCTCTCTACTATAGAGCATCACTAACCCCCCCCTCTACTATAGAGCATCACTAATCCCCCTCCTCTACTATAGAGCATCACTAATCCCCCTCCTCTACTATAGAGCATCACTAACCCCCCTCCTCTACTATAGAGCATCACTAACCCCCCTCCTCCCCCCTCCTCTACTATAGAGCATCACTAACCCCCCCTCCTCTACTATAGAGCATCACTAACCCCCTCTCCTCTACTATAGAGCATCACTAACCCCCCTCCTCCCCCCTCCTCTACTATAGAGCATCACTAACCCCCCCCCTCCTCTACTATAGAGCATCACTAACCCCCCCTCCTCCCCCCTCCTCTACTATAGAGCATCACTAACCCCCCCTCCTCCCCTCCTCTACTATAGAGCATCACTAACCCCCCCTCCCCCTCTACTATAGAGCATCACTAACCCCCCCTCCCCCTCTACTATAGAGCATCACTAACCCCCCCTCCCCCTCTACTATAGAGCATCACTAACCCCCCTCCTCCCCCCTCCTCTACTATAGAGCATCACTAACCCCCCCTCCTCTACTATAGAGCATCACTAACCCCCTCTCCTCTACTATAGAGCATCACTAACCCCCCTCCTCCCCCCTCCTCTACTATAGAGCATCACTAACCCCCCCTCCTCTACTATAGAGCATCACTAACCCCCCTCCTCCCCCCTCCTCTACTATAGAGCATCACTAACCCCCCCTCCTCCACTATAGAGCATCACTAACCCCCCCTCCCCCTCTACTATAGAGCATCACTAACCCCCCCTCCCCCTCTACTATAGAGCATCACTAACCCCCCCTCCCCCTCTACTATAGAGCATCACTAACCCCCCCTCCCCCTCTACTATAGAGCATCACTAACCCCCCCTCCCCCTCTACTATAGAGCATCACTAACCCCCCCTCCCCCTCTACTATAGAGCATCACTAACCCCCCCTCCCCCTCTACTATAGAGCATCACTAACCCCCCCTCCCCCTCTACTATAGAGCATCACTAACCCCCCTCCCCCTCTACTATAGAGCATCACTAACCCCCCTCCCCCTCTACTATAGAGCATCACTAACCCCCCCTCCCCCTCTACTATAGAGCATCACTAACCCCCCCTCCCCTCCTCTACTATAGAGCATCACTAACCCCCCCTCCCCCCCTCTACTATAGAGCATCACTAACCCCCCCTCCCCCCCTCTACTATAGAGCATCACTAACCCCCTCTCCCCCCCTCTACTATAGAGCATCACTAACCCCCCCTCCCCCCCTCTACTATAGAGCATCACTAACCCCCCCTCCCCCATAGAGCATCACTAACCCCCCCTCCCCCCCCCCTCTACTATAGAGCATCACTAACCCCCCCTCCCCCCCTCTACTATAGAGCATCACTAACCCCCCTCCCCCCCCTCTACTATAGAGCATCACTAACCCCCCCCCTCTACTATAGAGCATCACTAACCCCCCCCCCTCTACTATAGAGCATCACTAACCCCCCCTCTACTATAGAGCATCACTAAACCCCCCCTCTACTATAGAGCATCACTAAACCCCCCCTCTACTATAGAGCATCACTAAACCCCCCCTCTACTATAGAGCATCACTAAACCCCCCCTCTACTATAGAGCATCACTAACCCCCCCTCCCCTTCCCCTGTTCTATAGAGCATCATTAACCCCCCCTCCCGTATAGAGCATCACGAACCCCCCTCCTCCTCCACTATAGAGCATCACAAACCCCCCTCCTGCTCCACTATAGAGCATCACGAACCCCCCTCCTGCTCCACTATAGAGCATCACGAACCCCCCTCCTCCTCCACTATAGAGCATCACGAACCCCCCTCCTCCTCCACTAGAGAGCATCACTAACCCCCCTCCTCCTCCACTAGAGAGCATCACTAACCCCCCTCCTCCTCCACTAGAGAGCATCACTAACCCCCCTCCTCCTCCACTAGAGAGCATCACTAACCCCCCTCCTCCTCCACTAGAGAGCATCACTAACCCCCCTCCTCCTCCACTAGAGAGCATCACTAACCCCCCTCCTCCTCCACTAGAGAGCATCACTAACCCCCCTCCTCCTCCACTAGAGAGCATCACTAACCCCCCTCCTCCTCCACTAGAGAGCATCACTAACCCCCCTCCTCCTCCACTAGAGAGCATCACTAACCCCCCTCCTCCTCCACTAGAGAGCATCACGAACCCCCCTCCTCCTCCACTAGAGAGCATCACGAACCCCCCTCCTCCTCCACTAGAGAGCATCACGAACCCCCCTCCTCCTCCACTAGAGAGCATCACGAACCCCCCTCCTCCTCCACTAGAGAGCATCACGAACCCCCCTCCTCCTCCACTAGAGAGCATCACGAACCCCCCTCCTCCTCCACTAGAGAGCATCACGAACCCCCCTCCTCCTCCACTAGAGAGCATCACGAACCCCCCTCCTCCTCCACTAGAGAGCATCACGAACCCCCTCCTCCTCCACTAGAGAGCATCACGAACCCCCACCTCCTCCACTAGAGAGCATCACGAACCCCCCTCCTCCTCCACTAGAGAGCATCACGAACCCCCCTCCTCCTCCACTAGAGAGCATCACGAACCCCCCTCCTCCTCCACTAGAGAGCATCACGAACCCCCCTCCTCCTCCACTAGAGAGCATCATGAAGCCCCCTCCTCCTCCACTAGAGAGCATCACGAACCCCCCTCCTCCTCCACTAGAGAGCATCACGAACCCCCCTCCTCCTCCACTATAGAGCATCACGAACCCCCCCTCCCCTTCCCCTGTTCTATAGAGCATCACTAACCCCCCCCTCCCCCTCTACTATAGAGCATCACTAACCCCCCCTCCCCCTCTACTATAGAGCATCACTAACCCCCCCCTCCCCCTCTACTATAGAGCATCACTAACCCCCCCCTCCCCCTCTACTATAGAGCATCACTAACCCCCCCTCCCCCTCTACTATAGAGCATCACTAACCCCCCCTCCCCCTCTACTATAGAGCATCACTAACCCCCCCCTCCCCCTCTACTATAGAGCATCACTAACCCCCCCCTCCTCTACTATAGAGCATCACTAACCCCCCCTCCTCTACTATAGAGCATCACTAACCCCCCTCCTCTACTATAGAGCATCACTAACCCCCCCTCCTCCACTATAGAGCATCACTAACCCCCCCTCCTCTACTATAGAGCATCACTAACCCCCCCTCCTCTACTATAGAGCATCACTAACCCCCCCTCCACTATAGAGTATCACTAACCCCCCCTCCCCCTCCCCCTCTACTATAGAGTATCACTAAACCCCCCTCCTCCTCCCCCCTCCTCTACTATAGAGCATCACTAAACCCCACTCCTCCTCCCCCCCTCCTCTACTATAGAGCATCATTAAACCCCACTTCTCCTCCCCCCCCCTCTACTATAGAGCATCACTAAACCCCCCTCCTCCTCATCCCCCCTCTACTATAGAGCATCACTAAACCCCCTTCCTCCTCCCCCCTCCTACTATAGAGCATCACTAAACCGCCCTCCTACTATATACAGCATCACTAAACCCCCCTCCTACTATAGAGCATCAGTAAACCCCCCTCCTCCTCCTCCCCCTCCTCCACTATAGAGCATCACTAAACCCCCTCCTCCTCCTCCCCCCTCCTCTACTATAGAGCATCACGAAACCCCTTCCTCCTCTCTACTATAGATCACCAAACGCCGCTCCTCCCCCCTTCTCTACTATAGAGCATCACTAAACCCCCATCCTTCTCCACTATAGAGCATCACTAACCCCCCTCTCCTCTACTATAGAGCATCACTAACCCCCCTCTCCTCTACTATAGAGCATCACTAACCCCCCTCTCCTCTACTATAGAGCATCACTAACCCCCCTCTCCTCTACTATAGAGCATCACTAACCCCCCTCTCCTCTACTATAGAGCATCACTAACCCCCCTCCTCCACTATAGGGCATCACTAACCCCCCTCTTCCACTATAGGGCATCACTAACCCCCCTCCTCCACTATAGGGCATCACTAACCCCCCTCCTCCACTATAGGGCATCACTAACCCCCCTCCTCCTTCCCCCTCCTCTACTATAGAGCATCACTAAACCCCCTTCCTCCTCCTCCCCCCTCTTCTACTATAGAGCATCACTAAACCCCCTTCCTCCTCCTCCCCCCTCTTCTACTATAGAGCATCACTAAACCCCCCTCCTCCTTCCCCCCTCTACTATAAAGCATCACTAAACCCCGTCCTCATTCCCCCCTCTACTATAAAGCATGACTAACCCCCCCTCTTCTCCCCCCCCCCCCCACTATAGAGCATCACTAAACCCCCCTCCACTATAGAGCATCACTAAACCCCCCTCCTCCTCCCCCTTCTATTTTAGAGCATCACTAAACCCCCTCCCCCCCTCTACTATAGAGCATCACTAAACCCCACTCCTCCTCCCCCCTCCTCTACTATAGAGCATCACTAAACCCCCCTCCTCCTCCCCCCTCCTCTACTATAGAGCATCACTAAACCCCCCTCCTCCTCCTCCTCTCTCTACTATAGAGCATCACTAAACCCCCCTCCTCCTCCTCCTCTCTCTACTATAGAGCATCACTAAACCCCCCTCCTCCTCCTCCTCTCTCTACTATAGAGCATCACTAAACCCCCCTCCTCCCACCTCCTCCTCCTCCCCCTCCTCCTCTACTAAAGAGCACCACTAAACCCCCCCTCCTCCTCCTCCTCCTCCCCCACTAAAGAGCACCACTAACCCCCCCCCCTCCTCCTCCACCTCCCCCCTCCTCTACTATAGAGCATCACCAAACCCCCCTCCTCTACTATAGAGCATCACTAAACCCCCCTCCCCCTTCCCCCCTCTACTATAGGGCATTACTAAACCCCCCTCCTCCTTCCCCCCTCTAGTATAAAGCATCACTAAACCCCCCACCTCCTTCCCCCCTCTACTATAAAGCATGACTAACACCCCTCTTCCCCCCCCCCACTATAGCGCATCACTAAACCCCCCTCCTCCTTCCCCCCCCTTCTACTATAGAGCATCACTAAGCCCCCCACCTCCTCCCCCTTCTACTTTAGAGCATCACTAAACCCCCCTCCTCCCCCCCCCTACTATAGAGCATCACTAAACCCCCTGCTCCTCCTCCCCCTTTTACTATAGAGCATCACTAAACCCCCCTCCTCTTCCCCCCTCCTACTATAGAGCATCACTAAACCCCCTTCCTCCTCCCCCCTCCTACTATAGGACATCACTAACCCCACCTCCTACCATAGAGCATCACTAAACCCCCCTCCTACTATAGAGCATCACTAAACCCCCCTCCTCCCCCTCCCCCTCCCCCTCCTCTACTATGGAGCATCACTAAACCCCCCTCCTCCTCCTCCCCCCTCCTCTACTAAAGAGCATCACTAAACGCCGCACCTCCCCCTCCTACTATAGAGCATCACTAAACCCCCCTCCTCCTCCTACTCCCCCCTCCTCTAATATAGAGCATCACTAAACCCCCCTCCTCCTCCTCCTCCTCCTCCCCCTCCTCTAATATAGAGCATCACTAAATCCCCCTCCTCCTCCCCCCTCCTCTAATATAGAGCATCACTAAATCCCCCTCCTCCTCCTCCTCCTCCCCCCTCCTCTACTATAGAGCATCACTAAATCCCCCTCCTCCTCCTCCTCCTCCCCCCTCCTCTACTATAGAGCATCACTAAATCCCCCTCCTCCTCCTCCTCCTCCCCCCTCCTCTACTATAGAGCATCACTAAATCCCCCTCCTCCTCCTCCTCCTCCCCCCTCCTCTACTATAGAGCATCACTAAATCCCCCTCCTCCTCCTCCTCCCCCCTCCTCTACTATAGAGCATCACTAAATCCCCCTCCTCCTCCTCCCCCCTCCTCTACTATAGAGCATCACTAAATCCCCCTCCTCCTCCTCCCCCCTCCTCTACTATAGAGCATCACTAAATCCCCCTCCTCCTCCTCCCCCCTCCTCTACTATAGAGCATCACTAAACTCCCATCCTCCTCCTCCTCCTCTACTATAGAGCATCACTAAACTCCCATCCTCCTCCTCCTCCTCCTCTACTATAGAGCATCACTAAACTCCCATCCTCCTCCTCCTCCCCCTCCTCTACTATAGAGCATCACTAAACTCCCATCCTCCTCCTCCTCCCCCTCCTCTACTATAGAGCATCACTAAACTCCCGTCCTCCTCCTCCTCCTCCTCCCCCCTCCTCTACTATAGAGCATCACTAAACTCCCGTCCTCCTCCTCCCTCCCCCTCTACTATAGAGCATCACTAACCCCCCCCTCCCCTTCCCCTGTTCTATAGAGCATCATTAACCCCCCTCCTCCTCCACTATAGAGCATCACTAACCCCCCCCCTACTATAGAGCATCACTAACCCCCCCCCCTTACTATAGAGCATCACTAACCCCCCCCCTTACTATAGAGCATCACTAACCCCCCCCCCCTTACTATAGAGCATCACTAACCCCCCCCCCCTTACTATAGAGCATCACTAACCCCCCCCCCTTACTATAGAGCATCACTAACCCCCCCCCTTACTATAGAGCATCACTAACCCCCCCCCTTACTATAGAGCATCACTAACCCCCCCCCTTACTATAGAGCATCACTAACCCCCCCCCTTACTATAGAGCATCACTAACCCCCCCCCCTTACTATAGAGCATCACTACCCCCCCCCCTTACTATAGAGCATCACTAACCCCCCCCCCTACTATAGAGCATCACTAACCCCCCCCCACTATAGAGCATCACTAACCCCCCCCCACTATAGAGCATCACTAACCCCCCCCCCCACTATAGAGCATCACTAACCCCCCCCCCCCACTATAGAGCATCACTAACCCCCCCCCCCCACTATAGAGCATCACTAACCCCCCCCCCCCCCACTATAGAGCATCACTAACCCCCCCCCCCCACTATAGAGCATCACTAACACCCCCCCCCACTATAGAGCATCACTAACCCCCCCCCCCCCCACTATAGAGCATCACTAACCCCCCCCCCCACTATAGAGCATCACTAACCCCCCCCCCCACTATAGAGCATCACTAACCCCCCCCCCACTATAGAGCATCACTAACCCCCCCCCCCTTACTATAGAGCATCACTAACCCCCCCCCCTTACTATAGAGCATCACTAACCCCCCCCCCTTACTATAGAGCATCACTAACCCCCCCCCCCCCCTCTACTATAGAGCATCACTAAACCCCACTCCTCCTCCCCCCTCCTCTACTATAGAGCATCACTAAACCCCACTCCTCCTCCCCCCTCCTCTACTATAGAGCATCACTAAACCCCCCTCCTCCTCCTCCTCCTCTCTCTACTATAGAGCATCACTAAACCCCCCTCCTCCCCCTCCCCCTCTCTCTACTATAGAGCATCACTAAACCCCCCTCCTCCTCCTCCCCCTCTCTCTACTATAGAGCATCACTAAACCCCCCTCCTCCTCCTCCTCCTCTCTCTACTATAGAGCACCACTAAACCCCCCCTCCTCCTCCTCCTCCCCCACTAAAGAGCACCACTAACCACCCCCCCCCCTCCTCCTCCTCCACCTCCCCCCTCCTCTACTATAGAGCATCACCAAACCCCCCTCCCCCTTCCCCCCTCTACTATAGGGCATTACTAAACCCCCCTCCTCCTTCCCCCCTCTAGTATAAAGCATCACTAAACCCCCCACCTCCTTCCCCCCTCTACTATAAAGCATGACTAACACCCCTCTTCCCCCCCCCACTATAGCGCATCACTAAACCCCCCTCCTCCTTCCCCCCCCTTCTACTATAGAGCATCACTAAGCCCCCCACCTCCTCCCCCTTCTACTTTAGAGCATCACTAAACCCCCCTCCTCCCCCCCCTACTATAGAGCATCACTAAACCCCCCTCCTCTTCCCCCCTCCTACTATAGAGCATCACTAAACCCCCTTCCTCCTCCCCCCTCCTACTATAGGACATCACTAACCCCACCTCCTACCATAGAGCATCACTAAACCCCCCTCCTACTATAGAGCATCACTAAACCCCCCTCCTCCCCCTCCCCCTCCTCTACTATGGAGCATCACTAAACCCCCCTCCTCCTCCTCCCCCCTCCTCTACTAAAGAGCATCACTAAACGCCGCACCTCCCCCTCCTACTATAGAGCATCACTAAACCCCCCTCCTCCTCCTACTCCCCCCTCCTCCTCTAATATAGAGCATCACTAAATCCCCCTCCTCCTCCTCCTCCCCCCTCCTCTAATATAGAGCATCACTAAACCCCCCTCCTCCTCCTCCTCCTCCCCCTCCTCTAATATAGAGCATCACTAAATCCCCCTCCTCCTCCCCCCTCCTCTAATATAGAGCATCACTAAATCCCCCTCCTCCTCCTCCTCCCTCCTCTAATATAGAGCATCACTAAATCCCCCTCCTCCTCCTCCTCCTCCTCCCCCCTCCTCTACTATAGAGCATCACTAAATCCCCCTCCTCCTCCTCCTCCCCCCTCCTCTACTATAGAGCATCACTAAATCCCCCTCCTCCTCCTCCTCCCCCCTCCTCTACTATAGAGCATCACTAAATCCCCCTCCTCCTCCTCTACTATAGAGCATCACTAAATCCCCCTCCTCCTCCTCCCCCCTCCTCTACTATAGAGCATCACTAAATCCCCCTCCTCCTCCTCCCCCCTCCTCTACTATAGAGCATCACTAAATCCCCCTCCTCCTCCTCCCCCCTCCTCTACTATAGAGCATCACTAAACTCCCATCCTCCTCCTCCTCCTCTACTATAGAGCATCACTAAACTCCCATCCTCCTCCTCCTCCTCCTCTACTATAGGGCATCACTAAACTCCCATCCTCCTCCTCCTCCCCCTCCTCTACTATAGAGCATCACTAAACTCCCGTCCTCCTCCTCCTCCCCCCTCCTCTACTATAGAGCATCACTAAACTCCCGTCCTCCTCCTCCCTCCCCCTCTACTATAGAGCATCACTAACCCCCCCCTCCCCTTCCCCTGTTCTATAGAGCATCATTAACCCCCCTCCTCCTCCACTATAGAGCATCACTAACCCCCCCCCTACTATAGAGCATCACTAACCCCCCCCCCCTTACTATAGAGCATCACTAACCCCCCCCCCTTACTATAGAGCATCACTAACCCCCCCCCTTACTATAGAGCATCACTACCCCCCCCTTACTATAGAGCATCACTAACCCCCCCCCTTACTATAGAGCATCACTAACCCCCCCCCCTTACTATAGAGCATCACTAACCCCCCCCCCCCTTACTATAGAGCATCACTAACCCCCCCCCCTTACTATAGAGCATCACTAACCCCCCCCCCCTTACTATAGAGCATCACTAACCCCCCCCCCTTACTATAGAGCATCACTAACCCCCCCCCCCCCCTTACTATAGAGCATCACTAACCCCCCCTCCCCCCTTACTATAGAGCATCACTAACCCCCCCTCCCCTTACTATAGAGCATCACTAACCCCCCCTCCCCTTACTATAGAGCATCACTAACCCCCCCTCCCCTTACTATAGAGCATCACTAACCCCCCCTCCCCTTACTATAGAGCATCACTAACCCCCCCTCCCCTTACTATAGAGCATCACTAACCCCCCCTCCCCTTACTATAGAGCATCACTAACCCCCCCTCCCCTTACTATAGAGCATCACTAACCCCCCCTCCCCTTACTATAGAGCATCACTAACCCCCCCTCCCCTTACTATAGAGCATCACTAACCCCCCCTCCCCTTACTATAGAGCATCACTAACCCCCCCTCCCCTTACTATAGAGCATCACTAACCCCCCCTCCCCTTACTATAGAGCATCACTAACCCCCCCTCCCCTTACTATAGAGCATCACTAACCCCCCCTCCCCTTACTATAGAGCATCACTAACCCCCCCTCCCCTTACTATAGAGCATCACTAACCCCCCCTCCCCTTACTATAGAGCATCACTAACCCCCCCTCCCCTTACTATAGAGCATCACTAACCCCCCCTCCCCTTACTATAGAGCATCACTAACCCCCCCTCCCCTTACTATAGAGCATCACTAACCCCCCCTCCCCTTACTATAGAGCATCACTAACCCCCCCTCCCCTTACTATAGAGCATCACTAACCCCCCCTCCCCTTACTATAGAGCATCACTAACCCCCCCTCCCCTTACTATAGAGCATCACTAACCCCCCCTCCCCTTACTATAGAGCATCACTAACCCCCCCTCCCCTTACTATAGAGCATCACTAACCCCCCCTCCCCTTACTATAGAGCATCACTAACCCCCCCTCCCCTTACTATAGAGCATCACTAACCCCCCCTCCCCTTACTATAGAGCATCACTAACCCCCCCTCCCCTTACTATAGAGCATCACTAACCCCCCCTCCCCTTACTATAGAGCATCACTAACCCCCCCTCCCCTTACTATAGAGCATCACTAACCCCCCCTCCCCTTACTATAGAGCATCACTAACCCCCCCTCCCCTTACTATAGAGCATCACTAACCCCCCCTCCCCTTACTATAGAGCATCACTAACCCCCCCTCCCCTTACTATAGAGCATCACTAACCCCCCCTCCCCTTACTATAGAGCATCACTAACCCCCCCTCCCCTTACTATAGAGCATCACTAACCCCCCCTCCCCTTACTATAGAGCATCACTAACCCCCCCCCCCTTACTATAGAGCATCACTAACCCCCCCTCCCCTTACTATAGAGCATCACTAACCCCCCCTCCCCTTACTATAGAGCATCACTAACCCCCCCTCCCCTTACTATAGAGCATCACTAACCCCCCCCCTCCTCCCCCACACTACTATACAGCATCACTATACGGCCTACCCACCACCCACTATACATCATCGTCTACCTGTTTTTATGTTTTGCTTTTTACAGTCTTTAGCTAAGGGAAAACAAAAAACCAACCAACAAACAAACAAAAAAAAACACGATAATAGTCCATTACGGAGATGATTTTTAGGCCAAATCACCCAGCCCTAGTATTAAGCCCCATCTAGACTGCAGTAGTCTGGTCACTATTTTGCATCGATGTGCGCGAGTCAAAAGCGGTAGAGGAACCTATATAGATGGAGTAGAATGGGAAGATTTGCAACTCTTCCATATTTTGACACTCGTCCTAAATGCAAAATACTGACCAAATACTGCCATCTTAATGGGGCCTTAAAAGGGAATGTCACCACATTTGGCCATGTTAGCCAATGCTAAGGTTGGATGGGGGTCTTGATGAAGATTATAAAGCTCCCTTTACGGTTTTGGAGCGATACGCTGCTCCCTAAATATGATTAATGCGCTTCCTGTGTAGGATGCAAATGTGAAGTGAACCATCCTAGAGGCGATCCATCTCATGTGCCGGTCTGAGCTCTCTTCCCCCTCTGATTAAACACACCTACGTGAGGTCTTGATTGAAGTCTTTAACCTTGGCCACTGGAGACATCTTGCAGCTCAAGGCTTTCATGCATGTGCTGCACTGAGGATGTGCGAGACATTGTTCAGGATGGGTCCGGCAGATAGCAGTGCATTGCGCATGCGCCGATCCTTCTCTACGGTGTATGCATGAAAACATTGCAATGCAAAACACTGAAGACGTCCTTTAAACATTCCAGATAGACGATAGCTTGGATCAAAGTGCAGGATGGACCGCCCATCGGACGGCCTACTTAGCATACAACGCGGGAAGCGCTTTAAGATTCATAGTTGCGGAGCTGTGCATCGCTTTGACATAATAAAGACCCCCATCTAACATTACCATTGGTTACCAGTAAAAAATGTGGTGCCAAGACACCCTGTAATCAGGACACGTGTGGAAGTCATCGCAAATCTGCCAGCCGATTTAATAAACTATTTGTACAATGTGTAGTGGAAAACTTGTCTGAACAAGGTCTTAAGTTTTTACAACTAGAGGTTTGCCACATGTCTAAACATTCTCTCTTCTCCGGGATTATTTCACCCCCAATATTGCTGGAGGGCCACTTGGTTTTGTGCATGACAGGGCTGGTGTGAGCGAAATCAAGAGTCAGCGGTCTGCCGAAGGGCAACTTACTGCAACAGATCTTCTCTCTGACTATTAAGGAGGGGTGCGCCGTCTACTCACTCCATGAACCCCCTTTCATCCTTTACAATATCTGTAGTCTAACTGCTAGAGAGCAGGATCATCTACTAACTCAACGATTCCCAACCGGGGTGTCATGTGAGCCCGCCAGGGGTGCTGCGACCTCAAGGGCAGATTGACCGTTTAGTCCACTGGGAAAAATCCCAGTAGGCCGGTCACATCCTGGGGCTACCCGCAACAACCACTGTCGTAGCAACTGCTACAGGCATCCCCCTAAGCCTCCAGTTTAAGAGGCTATAAAAGTAAGACATACCACAGTATACTCACCTCCTTCGTTTTTCCACCGGTCTGGTCTGCATAACTTCCGGTTGCGTGGTCATCTGGTATTTGACTGTGCAACCCGGCGGTCAAGAAGGACTGAAGTGGCAGGAAGGACTGCCGGAGCAACTTAAATATACTGTATAATTTAAAAAAAAAAAAAAAGTTTGAGGGCCCGAGAGAGCAATATTGCTGATAGGGTCAAAAAGGGGAAGTACTAAAGACAGGGCAAGAAGAGGCATGCATTAGTAGTAATGGGGAGCACTATTCCTGAGGTCGGCATAATACAGGGGCATTCGTACTACTGGGGCCACTGAAAGCGGGCCCTACCGTATTACTACTGGGGCCACTGAAAGCGGGCCCTACCGTATTACTACTGGGGCCACTGAAAGCGGGCCCTACCGTATTACTACTGGGGCCACTGAAAGCGGGCCCTACCGTATTACTACTGGGGCCACTGAAAGCGGGCCCTACCGTATTACTACTGGGGCCACTGAAAGCGGGCCCTACCGTATTACTACTGGGGCCACTGAAAGCGGGCCCTACCGTATTACTACTGGGGCCACTGAAAGCGGGCCCTACCGTATTACTACTGGGGCCACTGAAAGCGGGCCCTACCGTATTACTACTGGGGCCACTGAAAGCGGGCCCTACCGTATTACTACTGGGGCCACTGAAAGCGGGCACTATTGGTAAGGGTGACCCACCATAAAAATAATTTCCAAAAGCTGAAAAGACTGGGAAACACGGTACTAACTTTGTAAATTGAGAGTTCTAATAGAGATACACAGATTTAGCTTTCCAACTCTCCAAAAACTGTTGCTCTACCAAACGTCATCCCGAAGAACCTGCGGCCGCCGCCATATGCTACCGACAGTTTGTTCAAAGATCATTTATCTACATTTCCACTTAAGATAAAGCGATTCCAACTAATCCAGAGAAAATGATAGAGAAACAAAACCCCTTCCAGTATCATTAGACAGTCAGGAGCGGCATCCAGGGAAGACAATCAACAACTGTGCCATATGCAGAACAACAATCACATCTGTTACAAAACTTACATTCATCTGGAGCAAAAAAAAGTTACTTTATTCTTGAGGCATCCAGTGTCTAAATACTGAAAAGTCCGCACACATTGTATGCAGACCCGAAATACTAAGAGGGGAGGGGGCTTCCCCCAGATTGCACCACACATGTCCTCGGCGCCAGATGAGGTTAATAATTGCACTGTGGATTGTTCACTTTGTAACTTGGATATGGAGGAGAGCTCAGCCTGAACATACATGACATCCGCTGCCATATGCTCCAAAGTCACCGGAGGACTAGAACTGACTCAGCAGGAACTCAGATCCCAGGCGGCCCTGATCTGATGAGTCGTCTTACCGTTTACCATGCCCTATAGGCACACCAAGTCCCCAATTACCCTTGAGAACCTTGCACCGTCTATACAGCCGCACTTCTCCCTCGTCTCCCCTATGTAAAAAGTTCACAAAATAAGTTAAACACCAAAACAATAAAAAAAAGTTAATTCTTGCATATAAAGTTACAATGGAGGATACAAATCATGCAACACCAACTACAACTCCCAGAATGGCTTTTATTCGTGAAACGCTAAGATATAGCAAGTGCAAATTTCCAGCACTGATCAGGCGCGTCAGATGGCTAAATATTAGCCACAAGGTATTCGCTTTCTCCAATTAACGAGTTGAAAGTACACTGTTTACAGCTGAGAATGCCCTTTACTGCAAATGATAGCTGCAAGTTCACTGGTCACAAAAAAAAGGCCCGAGTCCTCAGATTGACCCCCAGTCAGCCGGGCCACTTGGAAAGCAATCCCAAAAACGTAGACTTCTTGTGACAGATCGTGCGGAGCGGACATGCTGAGTCAGTCCTACGGCAACGCTATATAGGGGCGCCACCATATGGAAGCATGCAGCAGCCGGCGTGCCAAAAAAAAAAAAATGTATTCGTCCAGTCAATGGTAGGCTTCCATCAGAGGTGCAGGTCGTCCCCATAGAGAGTCCTTGCTGAGCAGTGACGTGTCCACCTGAAGAACGCCGGATGGCAGGGTTAACCCCTTTGGCTCCTGCAAGCTGCTTAAAGGCTCCCAAAACAAAGTTCTGTAGTGCACTGACTTCTATCATATTCAGAGTCCAAGTGTCACAGAACTTTGATTTAAGAGGCCATAGAAGTCTTTGGGGAGGTTGGACTTGCACAATTTTTTTTTAAGGGAGGTGTTGGTTGCCACTTTGTCCTCCTAGATAAATGGTGTCCAAATTGCAGAAACTGCAAGGAGAAAGGGTGGAAGGTAAAAAGCAAAAAAAAATAAAAAATTGCACTGGAGGTCTGCAGAAATGCCATAGCCCACCCCTCTTTTTGGAAATGGTGCTCCCCATCCTCCGTCTTCCAGATGGTACAGGGCGCATCTATAGTACATAAAAAGGGGGGAGCAAAAATAATAAAACATTTTTTTTTGCTGCTAGCATATTCCTGTCTTGCATTCAAAATGGGAGCCGCAGTGCTGCATTCCTCGCCTGTAGAGAGAGGAGAGACAAGAGGGGGAAGAAGAAGAAGTTGCCGCACCTGGAGGGCTGCGAGCCGCCGGCATTACCTGAACAGCTGTTGCAGCGATGCAACAGGTCGCCGAGGAAGGAAGGCAAGCTCCGGGAGCGCAGCGCCCGAGCTGCAGCTCCGGCTGTAACCTCCCTCCTCCCCCGGCACCGCAGCGCCGGCTCTCCGCTGCGTCCCTCTCCCCTTCCATCTTGACTTTTGCCGACGTGGAAATTTTGGGTTTGGAAACGACCCGCGTTCTTATTGGCTGCCGGCAGGCGGGGTCGAAGGTCACGGCTGCTTGCGCTGTTCCGCGCCAAAGAGCGGCCGCTGTGAAGTCAGCGAGGATTTCCCGCCCTCTTCCTCCTCCTCCTCCTCCTTCTCCTCCGCCCCTCAGGCTGCCATCTACTAGTTTATGCAGACCTTAAAGGGGGCGCCTAGAGAGACGTGGGCCGCTGCCACTGCCGGGGACTAGCAGGGGGAGGTCGCCCACTGAAAGTGTCTCCCAAGTCTGTAGCAGGCTGTGTCACACGGAGGACACGCCCCCTTAACCCTCCTCTGCCCGAGCTGACTCAGAGATCCTGCATGAAGGGGTTAACTCATGGCTGGTGGAGGCTGAGGGGATGCAGTTGGCCTCCCGGCAGCATAGCCAGTAACTGCTGGTGGTTTCACACGGGCTGGTCTTCTGTGAGACTGACCATGATTGTGTCACCGTAACGACCGGTTGTCGCCACGGTAGCCGTCATACGTACGAGCACTAGTGAATATACTCATGGGCAGACGGCGCCCGCTACCCCACGCAAATTATCCGTCCGTGTAAAACCATAGCAGGGCTCGTCCGCGAACGTCACCGACCCGACAGCCAGTTAGCGTATTGACACGGCCATTTTTTCCACACAGAACGGTGGTCCGTGTGGAAGGAAAAAGCCTATTCTGGTCCGTAGCAGACATACGTCCGATGCTCACGCGCTCCCATAGCACATGGACTGCGCCAGTCTGCGAGTCCCGCCCCAGAGCTACTCGCAAATAGGCCATTAGGGCTCCTTCATAAGGCGTATTTCCGATACGCAGAGAATAGAACCCGTTCATTTCAGTGGCGTCATTTATATTTCCGTATTTTGTGCATGCATTACAGTTGCGCAAAACAAAAAACGCAGCTTGCTCTAATTTTGCGTACCAACGGTCACCATAGAAGTCAATGGGGCGCACAATGCGCGAGCAATACGCAAGCAGATGTGAGATACGCTGCGTGATTCCGCTGGAAACAAAAACACATCTGGGACTCACGAGACATTCCAAGCGGCGCGGCTTGTTTTCCGCGCACAAATGCCTACACCATGCGGGTGGTAAGCGTACATTAAATTACGCTGATGCGCGCGCAAAAACAAACCATAGTTCTTTCTGCAACAACGCGGCACTGAGGCGTATGCAAATGCGCGTACGCCCGTGTGAAGGAGGCCTTAGGCTAGAGACGCATTAGCGTTAAAAAACATGGCCGTGTTGTGTCCACAAAAAAAATGACATTTCATCCGTGTGCCGGTCCATGTACAGTCCGTGTGGTTTTACCCGGGTACGGCGCGGTTCACACTTGTGTGAAAAAAAAATCGTCCGTGTCGCGTCCCAACAAAATAGAGGATTCTGCATCCGCTCGCAGTCCGCGCCTCTGACAAAGCTCCGTTGTTTTTTTCTGCATTTTTTAAATAAAAACGAATGGCGCGCGGAGCGCACGCGGATGGCATCTCAGTGATGTCCGTTTTGTTGTATTCACATTCACTTGTATGGGCAAGTCTTGTCCATAAATCGGATGAGAATAGCGCGAGCCCGGAGTACCTTCTTGCAGTCCGTGTGTGCGTTAAAAAGCTGTAGCCGGCTACCATTGGTAGATTATCTGGCCGCCGGCTACCATAGGTAGATTATCTGGCCGCCCTCAGGGCCCGTTCACACGGGTGTCCTACCTGTCCGTGCACAATCTGCTTCACGGACAGAACGCAGACCCATTGTAGCCAATTAGACTATTGACACTGCAATTTTTCACACAGACCGATAGTCTGTGTGAAAAAATCACAGCGCCTCCTATTCTGGTCTGTATCACATGCCATATCCACTGCCCGCGTGCCCAGATGGCACCGGCGGGCTGTCCAATGCGAGCTCTGCGCCAGAGGTTCTCACACTCATGTGAATGAGCCCTTAGGCTGGATACACATTAGCATTAAAAAGCTTGTCTGCGTTGCGTTCACAAAAAACTGACATTTCACGTGTCTTTGTGTATTTTTTTACTTCAATATGGTTGTGTTCAAAAAAAATAAATAGCCCGTGTCGCGTCCATAAAAAAAAAACATAGACATTTCATCCTTGTGCATTTCTGTATGCAGTCCATCCATGTATCTGTTTTTTTTAACTTCAGTATGTCATCCATTTTTCACATCCGCCAAAAAAAGAAACTGAAACCGGCTCACTTCCTCATTTTCTGCAATTTTACAAAAAATGGATGGCACACAGGCCGCATACGGAGGGCATCTCAGTGCTGTCCATTCTTTTTATGTATTCCCTTTTGCTCATTCTTCGGCTACTCGTGTGTATATTTGCACGGGCTGATGATTGGATTGACAAGCATTTGTGTTTGATCGTGTCCTCCATGCTGCGGCTTCTCTGTACATTAGAGATACTGAAGGGAAGCAGAAACATCTCTTCTTTATCATGCGGTGGATAGAAGATGGCATAGTAGCAAACGGAACTGAGAATGAGAGATTGGGCTGGTAGAGGGGGAACCAACTGGTGATAAATGCAAATAATAGGTCATGTAATGGCCAGATATAGTGTTATTCATCATGTACACATATGGGGCCTCGTGTGGTGCAGAGTGTTAAGGCATCAGTATGCAGTCCTAAGCTCTTGCTCACAACCTGAAGGTTGCGAGTTCAACCGCATGGTTCAGGTAGCCTGTAGAAAGGAGCGAGCATACTCGGTAAGGCGATATACTCGAGAGAGCATCGCCTTTTTCGAGTACCTGCTGGCTCATCCCTGAAGATTCAGGGGGACCGCGGGGGGTTGCAGAGGGGATTGGGAGGGAGAGAGAGGGATCTCTCTCACTCTCCTCCTCGCTCCGCCCCGCTGCCCCACGCCGCCCCTGACCCCGGTGGCCCCCCCGAATCCTCAGGGACGAGCAAGCAGGTACTTGAAAAAGGTGATGCGCTCTCGAGTATATCGCCTTACCGAGTATGCTCGCTCATCTCTAGTAGCCGGCTCAAGGTTGACTCAGCCTTTCATCCTTCTGAGGTTGGTAAAATGAGTACCCAGCTTGCTGGGGGGAGGGGGTTTAATAAAATTACCTGAAAGCGCTGCGGAATGAGTTGGTGCTATACAAATAACAAGTTCCCCCCTCCCCATATGACAGCTTATTCTGAAAAGTCAGGTGTGCTTTAAAGCGTTGAATTGAGAAAATCCTTCAGCACTCAAAAAATATAAAATTTAGCTTTTATTCCATGATACTACAAAGTAATGGAAGAGCAAGTGAAAAAATAAAGAACGCCTCTTACATGTTTTGAGCTTGAATACTTTGGCTCTTCCTCATGACTTGCTCAGGCTCAAAACATGTAAGAGGCGTTCTCTGTTTTTCAGTTCTTACCCTTACATTGCTTTTTAATATCATGAAATAAAAGCTAAGATTTATATTTATTTTTTGAGTGTTGGAAGATTTTTTTCAATTCCGCTCTGATGTACCCAGAACTTGAGTGGGCATTCCATTTCTTCTAGCGTACGTATGATTGCAATTGACTGTTGAGCTGGTCTGCAGTTAGTCTGTGAAGTGATACTTTAATGAGTAACTACATTCATTAAAAACTTTTTAAAAATTCTTTATTTATAAATTTTCTGGTTTCCAATAATCAAGAAAAAGTTGGAAACACCGAAGAACAACCAAAAGCGAACAAGATAATATTATTGGCAATAGCTTAAATTGTGGTCATATATCAAGCAATTACAACCAACATAACATAGAACAACCATGAAAAAGAGCCTATTACCCCCTCATGCGATACAAAAAACCCAGTGGGGTGAGGCAGGAGGACCAAAGAAAAGAAAGGAGGGAACCTCCAAAGGAACAGCATCCACTTTTTTACAAACCTTTGACATGTCAGAGGAACATGTGTAAAGTTTTGATCAGTGGGTGTCCCACTGCAGAGATCCCCGCTGATCATTCAAACATGGGGGCAGCAACGGTCACCTGTGCGCCGTGCCCCTTTGGCATTCTTCGTTGCCTATCAGCTCTTCTCAGCAGCCGAAGACAGACACATAGAGGTCTACAGAAGATATCTATTCACCTCAATGCATCTGTCTTCAGCTGCCGAGAGGATCTGGCATGAAACAAAGACAGCTGAAGGTAAGCCCTGAAGCCCCCTCGTTTGAGCGATCAACAGGGGTCTCAGCAGCAGGACCCCAACTGATCAAAGGTTAGTGACTGGCCTATTTTGTGTCTTAAGGAGCAAGAGATTTTCATAGTCACATTGCAAGAGCAATGGCATGTAAGGGGTTAAACTGCCAGGATCTGAGGTCTTTCTATTCTTGGCTGTTACAGCAGGAGCCTTGCTGCCAAGAGTCAGCCAAGCCACTGCTTTAGGCCTAGTGCCCATGGCCGTGACGGGCTCCGCAAGCGGAATTCCGCAGCAGAGTCTGTCACGGCGCCCCCCCAGAGACCCCATTCTCACCTCTGGATCCGCTGCCCGATGTCCCGCATCCCGTGCCAGCGCGCATGCGCAGTACAGCGCATGACGCGCCGGCAGCATCATATGACATACCCACAGCGTCACATGATGCGCCGGCCATGCCATATGACGCGGGCGTCGGTGGGCGGGAAAGCGTTTTCACGCTATCTACCACTGTGCTACAGCGGAAGATAGCGTGACAGACGGCTTCCATTGACTGCAATGGAAGCCGTCCGCGCGTACACCCGCGGCAAATAGAATATGCCGCGTGTAATTACAGGTGATTTCACAGGGCGGAATTCCGCACCGTGGGCATTGTGCTATTAGGTCCAATAAAACCTAATAGTTGCGGGGCAACGCCGCAGATTTTCGCCGCGTAATACGCGGTGGAAATCCGCCCCTGGGAATTAGGCCTTAAGAAGGTCTATGTGCAGGTTTAAAGCCTATTAGTAGCTGTCATAAAAAGGTGTATTGGCGGTTTCTAAGGGGTTAATTTTAAAAGTGGAATTAAGAGTCAATTGTTTTTTAACATTCATTTAGCTGAAGGAGTACTTGGTTTTAGCATCCACTTACCTGAACATTGCTTATATTCTTTAAGAATAAGATAAATTGGGCATGTGCAGTGCCTCTCTAACAGATAAGAAGAGGCGTCACATTACATGTGATAGAAGAATGGCTGTATCATGGCTCATTGGATAATGTATAAAAAATATGTAGCATCATCAATGGTACATAAGTTCACTTCAGACAAAGAAGCGTAGAGTTCACCATGGAATGGTGTTGGTGAAGTCTACTTTTGACCTCTGGGGTTGATGGAAATCAATGAGACTCCCACCTAGATTTGTTGACAGCATATCATGGATGTATGACATTGGTTTTTTTTACATACCTGGCTGATATACTATTTGTATAGCTCGTTTGTATCCTTTAATCTTATATGTGTCTTTTGATTATATCTTATGATATCATGAACGTCTCTAAGTTTGCTTTAAGTAAACTTTATAAATATTTAGCCTGTGTATGTGAACCTTGGTTCGGAATCGAGAAAGGCGTACGGCAAGGCTGCATTCTATCACCAGTGCCTTTCAATCTGTACGCAGAAACGATCATGAGGCGATGCAATGTGGACGAATCAGAAATCTGAGTCAAAATCGGTGGCAGAAATGTCAACAACCTCCGATATGCAGATGACACCACCCTGCTTGCGGAAAGTGAAAGGGACCTGGAATACCTTATCCAACAAATGCAAAAGGAAAGCAAAGGCGTGGGACTGAACCTCAACAGCGAGAAAACGAGAGTCATGACCACGGTAGGCAATGGTGCAGTGAACATAAAAACTAACAGCCAAGAAGTCAAGTCGGTCCAAGATTTCATCTTCCTTGGATCCAAAATCGATTGCAACGGGCAATCTGCACCCGAGATCAAAAGACGGATTACACTTGGTAGGAATGCAATGTAAGGAGTGGAAAAGATCTGGAAAAGCAAAGATATTAGCATTGCAACAAAAACCAGACTGGTCAATGCAATCGTCTTTCCCATAACTACGTATGGTTACGAAAGTTGGACGCTCAGGAAAACAGATAGAAGGAAAATTGATGCGATTGAACTCTGGTGCTGGAGGAGAATGCTACAGATACCTTGGACTCCCATGACAACGAACAAGGTAGCGTTAGATCGTGTCAAACCAAAAATATCACTAGAGGCAAAATCATCAACAGTGGCTTTTTTTTGGCCTCGTGACGCGCTTACTCACTGGAAAAAGTACTGATGGTTGGCAAGGTCAGTGGGAAGAGAAGATCAGGACGACAAAGATCAAGATGGCTAGGTACAATCAAGGCCACCACCAACATGTCAATTGCCGAACTGAAAGAAGTGGTGAAAGACAGGAATGCGTGGAGAACATTGATCCATAGAGTGACCGAAGGTCGGATGTGACTGAATAGATAATCATCATCATGTGAACCTATTTGTTCTCGCCATGGAAATCACCATAAAACTAGAGCAATTTAAAAACTAAAAATTTTTATGATTTTTGCCACTTTCTGGGTGGAACCTGTTACTTCCTGCTGTGAATTTGCATTATTAAATGCCATGGATCCATATGTAGATTTAGCCCCATTCAAAGAGGCAAATGCTTTTGAGGAAACCACTTCTGGAATGGACATATCCATTCTTATTTTTCAAGGGAATAGTAACTTAGGTCTGACAGAATATTCAGGAAAAAGGCTTTACAATTTGATTAAAGCGTTGGATTTCAAATAAAAAACATCTTAGTAGGGTCTAGAGATGAGCGAGCGTACTCAGTAAGGACAGATACTCGAGTGAGTATCGTCCTTACCGAGTATCTGCCTGCTCTCCCGCAAAGATTCGGGGGGCGGGGAGCGTCGGGGGAGAATGAGAGGGAGATCTCTCTCCCTCCTGCTCACTCCCGCAACACAGCGCTTACCCACGCCGGCACCCGAATCTTTGCGGGCGAGCAGGCAAGTATTCGGTAAGGACAGATACTCGAGCGAGTATCGTCCTTACCGAGTACCCGCCTGCTCTCCCGCAAAGATTCGGGGGGCGTCGGGGGAGAATGAGAGGGAGATCTCTCTCTCCCCCTGCTCCCTCCTGCTCACTCCCGCAACACAGCGCTTACCCACGCCGGCACCCGAATCTTTGCGGGCGAGCAGGCGAGTATTCGGTAAGGACGATACTCGCTCGAGTATCTGTCCTTACCGAGTACGCTCGCTCATCTCTAGTAGGGTCTCATTTTGGAACTTAATAGCAGGCTGAGATTAGACTACACTAATGTGAACTTCTCACATGTATTTATGACATCAGTAGATAGTTTTTATTGGAACACATGGCAATTATGGCCATAAAAATCCTAAAGATTTAATTTAATTGATCTATTATCAAATTATAACATGTTGGGCATAACACAATAACACAAATATATCTACCATGATGAGCTGGCTTATGTAAGACCCACATTTCAACCTATCTGTATGCTCTATTGCTGTATAAGGGAGTTGTCTTAAAAAAAAAAAAAAACATTTAAGTTTAGATTATAATCAATAAGTGCAAACAGAATTCCTGTTGTTAACCCCTTAGTAAACGGCCTATTTTGCGCCTTAATGGCCAAACCAATCTTTTCATTTTTTTCATCATCATGTTTCAAGATCTATAACATTTTTATTTATTTTTTCAACATACTCATATGAGTATTTCAGAGGAATGAAAAAAGAACCTACACCACCAGTTATGCATGTGTCTAAATACATTTAACATACATCTACTGCTGTCCGAGGAGTGATTGTGATTATTTTGTGTGTAACTATATCTACGTTTTAACTTTAATATTATTACATTTAAGCATTTTCCAAGACTTTCTGTAAAATGCAACAATCACCATAGTCCTAAGTATACACAGTTAACCAAACTTTAAAATTTATGGCTTAACCTGACTTTGTGGTTGGAACCCCTGAACACTGATGGTATATCCTAATTGTCATTGTAGTGAGAGTGAACCCACCATGCCACAGACCAATTTGACTACTCCTAAGGGTTGCAGCTAGAGTCTGTTTTTTACCTGGTAATCCTTTCAATTGGGATTGGGTCTTAGCTGCAAGTAACCCAAAGCCAGTAACCCAAGAGGAGTCTCGGTTCTGTGGCAGCTGACACAGACAGGTCAGATGCACCATAGAGCAGTATTGGAGAGTCAGGCAGAGATGAGGTCGATTTATGAAGCCGAGGTCAGGACAGGTAAAGTTCTTGCATAATGATGAGGTGAGCCGAGAGTCAGGAAGGCAGCAGACAGATATAACATGGTCAGAGTGCAAACCAAGGTCAGGACAGGAGAAACTGGGAAAGGTGTCTAAAACAGGCACGAGTCAAATCAGGAATCAAAATATTAAACTATCTTGCAGAACCTCATTGAACCCATTGCTCAGGCACCCAACTGTGGGGAGGTAGGCAAAGTCCCTTGGTGCAAGCGCCGAGTCATGGCTGTCTCCTAGGGTGATGTCACTGCATGACGTTTTCTTGGCAGACTGTTTTTGTGGGGTGGTTTGCCATTGCCTTCCCCAGTCATCTTTCACCCCCCCCCCCCAGAAGGCTGGGTACTCATTTTACTGACCATGGAAGGCTGAGTCAACCGTGAGCCAGCTACCTGAACCAAGCAGCTTCAGCTAGGGGAATGATACTTTACATAACCACAAAGCTAACTGGATTGGCCAAGGACAGAAAAGCTGTGTGCATGCACTGGGCCAGGCATGCACATATTTCCCTATAGGCAGCAGTGGGACTGCAATGCTAATCAGAGATAATATTTTTTTCAACCCCTTTAACAAAAGCATATTGTTTCCGATAGGTGCCTGCAATGGGTCATTTATATAGTTTAATGCTGCAATGCAAAACTTGCTTTTGACTTTTAATACTCTTGAAACAAAATATATGCATATTTCGCGCTCACAATGCACAAATAATTTCTAAAGCACATACTAATTATCAGCACAGTCCATCTAGCTGTTCTATTCCGTCCAATATAATTTGTTGGATGACATACACAAAAACACCACACATTCTGTACATATGGTGACAAACACAGATCCGCCCATCTGCACAGCATTCCGACTTTGACCTCTCTATGTCTATTGTCATGGTCATTTTTATTAAACGAAAAAAGAGCACACACGGCTTGTTTATCAGAAACTCTGCGCCTTCCCAGTTAATGACATTCCATTCCATGACATTTTCTAGTTCTATATGGAAAAAAAATCTATCAAAGGAAATGAAACCTGCCAAAACAGACAACTACAAAAGGTTTGGCACAAATGGACAATTGTGTTTTCACAGTAGAGTTTGCAAAATTACTTGAACGGGGTGGTTTCCTTCATTATAAATCTAAGTACTGTAAATTCCATTCTTGGTCATGACTAAGTTCACATTAAAACGTAATGTTGAACTATTTTTCAGTACCTCAGCTTCAGCCATACCAGTTGTAACAATGTAACTACCTTATTTCCAGTGGCGGAACTACCACTTTAGCAGCCATAACGTCTTATGTGGCCCAGAGTCTCAGGGAGGTCCGGGCTACCTGGCACACATAGTGCCTGGAAGAGAGAGGGGCATGAAGAACAGCACACATATGCTTGTAGTGTCGGACTTGCCCAAGGATCTTCCAGAGAGCCCAACTTCTCTGCTCTCACTATTGTTCTTCAGAGCCAAGGAAGTGAAGCTCCTTCCACCTGCACTGAGCCAACTGGCTGCTCTTAAACACAGCTAGGGCTTTGTACATGAATATTGCAGTACTGGACACACAACATATATGAAAACAGATTGCAGGTACAGAATATGACGCCATTATAGAGAAGCTTTACACCACTGCAGCTCAACAAACAACTCTTTACTGAATGCACAGTAAAGAATAATATGCCAACAATATACAACAGTATTACTTGGATTCAATGCAAACAGTTGTAAAGAAAATGTAAAGAAAAGAAGAATGCAATGATTTGGAAATCTCCTCTAACCATATTTTATTCACAATAGAACACATCAGAAGTTGAAAGTGAGAAATGTTTCCATTTAAAGAAGTAACTCATTTAGAAATTGTTGGCAGCAACACATCGCAAAAAAGTTGGGCCGGGGTCATGTCTACCATTGTGTAGCGTCTCCTCTTCTTTTTACAGCAGTCTGTAATTGTCTGGGAAGTGAAGAGATCAATTGGTGGAGTTTTGGGAGAGGAATGCTGTCTCAATCTTGTCTGATGTAGGATTCAAGCTGCTCAACAGTCCGGGGTCTTTGCTGAACTTTTTGTGTCATAATATGCCAAATGTTTTCTGTTGGTGAAAGGTCTGGACTGCAGGCGGCCGGTTCAGCCCCTGGACTCTTCTTCTGTGAAGCCATGCTGTTGTGATGGATGCAGTATGTGGTTTAGCATTGTCTTGCTGAAATATACCAGGCCTTCCCTGAAAGAGACGTTGTCTGGATGGGAGTGTATGTTGTTCTAAACCTCTATATACTGCTCAGCATTGATAGTGCCTTTCAAGATATGTAAGCTGCCCATGCCATGGGCACTAATGCACCCCATACCATCAGAGATGCTGCCTTTCGAGCTGTGTGCTAATAACAGGTTGGATAGTCCCTCCCCTCTTCAGTCTGTAGGACACGGCGTCCGTGGTTTCCAAATAATAATTTCACATTTTAATTCATCTGACCACAGAACAGTTTTCTGATTTGCCATAGTCCGTTTTAAATGAGCTTTGGCCCAGCAAAGATACTTGTGTTTCTGGATTGTGTTGCTATATGGCTTCTTTTTTGCATGATTCAGCTTTAACTTGCATTTGTGGATTACACGGGTAACTGTGTTCACAGACAATGACTTCTGGAAGTATTCCTGAGCCCATGCAGTGATTTGTGTTACAGAATCATGCCTGTTTTTAATGGAGTGCTGCTTGAGGGCCCGTAGATTTCAAACATTCAATATTGACCGTCGGCCTTGTTCCTTGTGCACAAGAATTTCTACAGATTATCTGAATCTTTTGACTCTATTATGTACTGTAGATGGTGAGATTTCCAAAGTCTTCACAATTTTACATTGAAGAACATTTTTCAGACTCAGTTTTTCACAGATTGGTGAACCTCTTACCACCTTTGCTTCTTTCCAATGAATTTTTTTTATTGAGATACATTGTTCAATATCAAATCGTAATATACATACATTTAATAAACATTTTCTTGTTAGTCATTTTAACTTTAATCTTGTGCATATCTTTTGTATATCCCGTTATGGATAGGGATTTGGGGGGACGGTATATGAAAGTATGATATGAGGGAGAAACTAGGAATGCTGTTGAGAAAGAATAAGGGTGGGGATGGGGAGGAAATACTTGACCATCTTTGCTTCTGAGAGACTTTGCCTATCTAACATTTTCTTTTTAATTACAGTCACATGACTTAGAAGAAGATTGACCCTCCAGCTGTTTTTCATTAGTACCAGTTACTCCTTTCCCAACTTTTTGGAGATGTGTTGCTGCCAACAATTTCTAAATGAGGTAATTTTTTAAAAATGTAATGCAAAAATTTCTCACTTTTAACTTCTGACATGTGATCTATGTTCTACCGTGAATACAATATGGTTATATGAGATTTCCAAATCATTGTATTCTTTTTTTTTTCTTTACATCTCTTTACATTTTACATAGTGCCCCAAATTTGGGGGAATTGGGATTGTGCTTCATTACTTTCGTTCTTGCACTTTTTTTCAGTTGGATCATAAGGAATGGATTAAGTCTGCATGTCCTTCCCTATAACTTTCCCCTCCTTACCCAGTGTTCATAGTGTCTAAGAGTACCTAGAACTTAGTCCTTTCCCTAATTCCCATTCCTCTATCATGAGTACACAAGATATTGTGGATCCCAAAAAGACGACAACAGCATACGGTTGCTGTTTTTCTTTTCCCTGAGGTTTTAACAAGGGAATATAGATTACGCAATAATGGACAATTCCTAAATAGAAATGTATGGACTATTTGGCACTGAACAATGTCAACCTCAAAACATACAGCTATAATTTATCCTTTTATTGTTATGTAGTAAAACCATATGGATTGCGCAACAATAGACAATTCACAAATACAGACTTTTGGACTGTTCACCATTTTTTATCCCACAACCCTATTCCCCATTCCTTCCTTTCCTCATCTCAGTTTAAAATATATGCACTCTTTAAGAGAGGTTTTCAAAAAATTTTCAATAAAAACACTTATTAAAAAAAACATTATATTCTTTGTAATTTGTAAACCTGGTTTAGAAAAAGAAACTCCAAAAGAAACTACATCTTATTTTAGGAGTACACTGAGAACGTAACTTACCAGATGTTAATGCATCTCCTGCATTACTACAGATTGTTTGCAAGTCTCAAAGCTACATTTGCTTTAAAATACCCAGTATGTTGAAGTTTCCATTCCTTACACTAACCATAAATTTACGGAAGCTGTATACATAATCAGCAGGATAAAAGCAGTAGGTCTTGATTTGTAGATTTTTCATATGGTAGAATTCAAGGGCTCGTAAGGCTAAGTTCACACGTTGCAGCACAGCATTGGCAAAACCGCAACACTTGAACTCAACCTAATTCTGATCTCTATTAAGATGTATGAATTTATGAGTTATCGAAAATTTAGCAAACTGCATCAAATCTATTTAAATGATGCACACAGTACAATTTGTTCGACCTGTTAGGATTATTTCCCACATTTTTAATCCTCTCACCACCCAATGGCTGGTGTACATTTTATTACTTCTCTTTCCACACCTTTTTTTCTAAATATTTAACAAAACTGTTAAGGCAGGGGTATAAAAAGCTTAGAACACACATATATTCCACTACTACTTTGGTGCAGTTGGAAATGTCTTGTTTAGTGTTTGTCTGTAGGTGTGCAGACACCTGGTGTGAACTATGACTTGTTCAGTGTCTTTCTGTAGGTGTGCAGATACTCAGTGTGAACAATCCCTTATTCATTCCATGTCTGTGGGTGTACAGATATCTGGTGTGTATTATGTTGTATGTTGGGATTCCCTGTGTATGTAGGAGTGTGTTATGTCCTTGTCTAGTGTTCCTGCTTAATCCTATCTAGGTTGAGACAGGTGGTTCCCAGGACCCAGCATGGGGCCGTCCTTATTGGAATAATCGTCCTGCTTGTAGGCAGGGTTCCCTTTCCTGTGGTCTATCTTGTTAGAGTAGGCACTCACAAGACAACGAGGACCCTTGATGTGGGCTTATAAACTTATGTACTTTGGCCAAAATACTAAGAATCATCTCATACTTATTTATATTCCCATCTGTCTTGTTGTTTTAGTACTTTGGCAAGTATTTGGCCACCTGGTGTTGGTGTAGGGTCTTTGTCCCTGTTTTTCCCTCATTGCTTGCACATTTGCTTTATGTTTGGTGTGAACAGTGTCATGTGTCTATAATCCTTTATCCTTTCCTTCCAGCCTTAAATATATTACTTCCGTGTAGACAAGGTGACTAAGACCTGCACATGAACGTAACAATATCTAAGAATAACTCCATACAACATAACAAATGCACATAATAAACCTACTACATGAGAATAGCTATAGGGTACAGAGCTTCTGTGGAATGCAAATGAAATTTGCAGTTCATTTTTTTTTCTAAAGTAGTTTTCTACTGCTGTCTATAATTTTAACCTTGAAACAGTAATGTAGTTATTAAGATTAAACAAAAGGCTCCGGAGTGATGATATGACATTACCTGTTGGCGATTTCAGTGAACATAAGAGGAGCTTAATGGATTTTACTAAAAGGGAGTTACCTTTACTTTCCTGTGACAGGCATTTAGCTGTGCCCTTTGGACAAACACTGTGAGCATACAAAGTGTAAGTAACTAAAGCTTATTAGAACTGAATGCCAAGTTTAGTCAAGATTGTAAACCTATCTGTGTTTAAGGCTTCAGAATACCTGAACAAAAACCTACAATTTCTATAGCTTTGTGCTGCCATTCATTCTTTTAAATTAATCCTCTAGTTGAGCTGAAAACTGAATACTTACAAAACACTTCCAGTGTTATGGGTTGACCCTATATTCTGCTTCAAATTTGGATTGTTCCATGTTTCTTAAAGACAAGGATTCTGATTCCAAGTGCCGTTCCTGCTGCAAAGCTTCAGCCTTCATTACAATTCACATATGGCAGAGCCACCACAACACATTTCAGTGCATAAAGTGACTTTGACGTTCCAGGACAAAATTTTGTCCTGGGATCGGAGGGGGGTATATTATCTGGTACCCTTCTTTATTGCTGTACAGCCACCACCCTGCCGGTTTTTGTGGCCCTACTCGGGTGATCCAAGATGGCGGCACCACTTAGAGTACCTGATGCATGCTCTGCATTGGTATTCTAATGCAATACATGCTTATTTCTCATGTAAGCAGCCTTGGACAATAAGAAAGCAGCATGCAGTGGTCAATTACCAATGCACAGTGCGTCGCCATCTTGGATCACTGGAGCGGGGCACCAAAACCCGAATGATTGCTGTCTGTATGGCAATAAAGGAGGGCTCCAGTTAATATAATTCACAACACCCCCCCCCCCCCCCCCAAAAAAAAAAATTGTCCAAGGACCGAAGGGATGCTGTGCAAATGTGCCGGTCACACACCCCTAAGGCCGGCCCTGCATACAGAACTTTGCTAAGCACAGCCAAACAGACATTTTATATAGACATCAGGAACAACTTTTTGGCTGCAAACTAAAATCTCAGCCAAACGGAAACAATTCCATTTGTGTGCATTTGGGCTTCTGCTTAATGGATCTATTTAACCTTTTAAAGACCAAGGCTTTTTCATTGTTTTATTCTCATTTTTTCATCCCCACCTTCCAAGAGTCATAACTTTTTTCCTAACAGGGGTTGTTTTGCAGGACAAGTTGAATTTTTTAATGGTACCATTTAATCTACCATATCATGTACTGAAAAATGTTTAAAAATTTTTAAGTGGGGCGAAGTTTAAATAATGCAATTGTGCCATTTTTTGGAGGGTGAGAGTAGTTTTTATTGCGTTCACAGTGCAGTTAAAATGACATATAAAATTCGTTCTGCGGGTCAATACCAAATGTTTATTTTTTTATGTTTTATTACTTTTAAAAAGTAGATTTTTTTTTTCCAAACAGAAAATTGTTTTCCTTCGCCATATTCTTAGACCCATAATTTATTTATTTTTTATAGATTGGACTTTGTGCTGGCTTTTTTTGTGTGCGTCAAGCTGTAGTTTTCATTGGCATCACTTGAGGTACATACTACCGGTCAAAAGTTTTAGAACACCTGCATTTTTCCAGTTTTTATTGATATTTACACAGTTTAATGTATCAAATGTACTTTCAAATGAAAGCATACAGCAAATGTTAACATGAATAAAAATAATGGATTAACTTTGTTTTACCAAATTAAATCTAGATTTTTGACTCTCCAAAGTCGCCCCCTCTAGCTGATATAACAGCGTTACACAATTGAGGCATTCTTTCTATAATTGCATTCAGATATTATTCAGAGATTTCTTCCCAACATTGTTGCAGAAGTTCCCACAAATATGCTGCACTTGCAGGTTGCTTTGCTTTCACCCTTCTGTCCAGTTCATCCCAAACAAGCTCAATCCGGTTTAAGTCTGGAGACTGTTCCGGCCATTCCATTCTTTGAATCCTTTGAAGACATAACCTAGAAGTATGTTTTGGATCATTGTCTTACTGTAATATGAATCCCTGATCAACTAAGCGGACACCAGAAGGTATTGCATGGCATATCAAACTGCTGTGGTAGCCTTTTTTGTACAGTGTGCCAGTTACCCTGTGCAAGTTGCCAACTCTGGATCCAGAAAAACAGCCTCAGACCATCACACTTCCTCCTCCATGTTTGACAGTTGGTGTCACACACTCAGAATCATCCTTTCACCTATTGACAGTATATAAAAACCCTGCTTGATGTACCAAAGATGTCAAATTTTGATTTATCAGTCCATAAGACCTTCTTCTACTCTTTTTTTATCTTACAATCTTAGCAGTGGCTTTCTTACTGTTACTCTACCTGTCAAACCTGCAGATAGAAGTCTTCTCTTCACAGTTGAATTGGAAACGTGTTTATTTTTTCCTGTATTAAGCTGTGCTTGAACTTTTGTGCTGTGAGGCGCCGGTCATGCAAACTGTTGACTCTCAAAGACGTCTGATTCTTAGTGGCCTTTGGTCTGCCAGATCTCTTCCTTTCAGAGTTTACTCCAGTCTCCAAGTACCTCTTGATGGTATAGGAAACTGTACTGACTGCCACCTTTGCTTTCTTGGTAACTTCTTTGTGTTCATTGGTTAAATGCCTTTTTTTCTCGCCATTATGAGAGCAATGTGCTCTGTCCCGAAGAGCAAAACCATCCAAATCCTGCCCTAGAGGGTGTAATGAAATCTGTTCTAGCGTTGGTTATATAGAATCAAAGGGTTTGAAAGTAATCTTCAAAAGTTGAGACACCTGTAGGAATAGTTTGCATCCAATTTCCAAATATAGTTTGCTTTCTGTGCTGCAGAGCAGCTGTTCTTGTGTTCCCTGAAAAAAAACCTTTAGTTAAAATCATAAATTCAGACAATTGCAGTGTTTCAGGTTAAAATTTCATAATATTTTTTAACTTACTTTTAAAACTTCGAAGCATTCCACGTTATTTGCTGGACTTGAACTGTGTTAATGTAAAAAATAACTGGAAATATTGAGGTGTTCTACAACTTTTGACTGCTAGTACATCTATTGTATAACTTTTTTATGGGAGCTGGGTTAACAAAAAGCCCTAAAATCTGCCATTCTGTCATTTTTTTTTACAGCATTTACCATATGGGATAAATATTGTAATAATTCCATAGTTCAGATATTTGTGAACTTCGTGATACCAAATATGTTTTTTATTGTTTAGCGAGAATAGATGAACAGCGCCTTGTCTTTTATTTAAAGGTGCATATAGTCATGCATAAGTGCCTTAAAAGGAAATGTACTTACCTGGTGCTGGGCAGGAAATCCCTGTAAGGGTTAAAATCCACCAGCACTTATGTGTCCCAGATTGCTGATCACACTTTTCCTGTCCTAGTCCAGGTTATCTGGAGAAACATCCAGGAGAAAACGCTCACTGGTCTTCAGTGGGCACAAATCACAAGTCCAATATAGGAAAAAATATTAAACAGTCCACGCTCCAAGGATCAATGTCCCAATAGCTCAATGGTTCCGTTAACCATATTTATCAGTTATAAGTCAAAAGATTGCAACGCGATTCTAGAGGGTTCTAGAGCCTCTATGCCCGCCCGTATCACATCTGGTATCAAAGATAGAGGCGGTACAACAGGGTACTAGAGCCTCCATGCCCACCTGTATCACATCTTGTATCCAAGCTAGAGGCGGTACAACAGGGTACTAGAGCCTCCATGCCTGCCCGTATCACATCTTGTATCCAAGCTAGAGGCGGTACAACAGGGTACTAGAGCCTCGCTTCAAGTGTTCCGTTTTCCGCAATAAATTATGCTTTTGCTCTGATATTGTAATCACATACTTATATCAACGTTACAATCACACAGAGAAAATTTCATTCAATTCCGACAACTCCTACTAGGGGAGAGATTGTTTTGGAGAATGAGTGTATAAATGTACTGTATTTCCAGACGACCCCCAACTGTCAACTTACACACCAGAAAAATGCTGTACAAAAAAAAATCTATACTCACCTCCCGTGGTGCTGCTGCAGGCTATTGCTCCCTCCTCCACGCCAACAAAGCATTGCTTTCTGGATGCGGGGTTTGAATGCCCCGCCTCCAGAAAGCTAATGCTCTGATTGGCTAACTCAGCGCGGCATCAACCAGTGAAAGCCGGCGCTGCTTTAGCCAATCACAGCCATTCAATGATGTCATATCTACACAATGATATGTATTAATGTATTGTATAAAACGACTAGGCGTATAAGATGACCCCTGCCTTGGGAGAAGATTTTCCTGGGTTAAAAAGTCGTCTTGTACGCCGGAAAATACGGTAATAAACTTAAAGGCAGATATTTATTATACTGTTATTACAAGTATCTGTTTAAATTATGAATGAATTAAATTAAAGGAAACATTAGTAAGACCTGATGTTTCCAACTGCAATTATTCATTAGGGAGTTCATCCGTCTCTAATGAATAATGTTTTGCAAGCTCTCTGCCTTCTAGGCAGTGTTCAGATAAGTTTGGAAGTTACTAAGCAACAATTTCCTCCACACAGTGTGACACTACAGGGTCTGCAGACTGGAGATATATCCAGCTGTACTAAGCACTATAATACTTAGAAGATAGAAAGAATGGTGCTAGAGGATCACATTCATATCCCTCACATGCAACTCGTTTTGAGGAAATTGTCATACTTTATGAGGATTAGATGGATGTCACTTCATGAGAATCTTATTTCAAATCTGGCTCCCTTTTGTGAAAATTCTACCCCTGCATACCCTCTTACCCTTGCTCTTCTATGTCACAGCATCCAAAACCACATCTCTTCATAGTCGAGTGAACCTAGCAATTAGTAACAAGTGGACCAATTACAATGTAAACAACCGGTACTCCTTCTTCTTTAGAAACCTCCTAACTTTCATTGTCTGAAAGGAATAAGCAGGCCTTGAAGCAATTTTAGGAGACCTAGGTAGGAATCCATGTCTTACATGCCGACCCGAAGAACTCTCGCCCTACATGGATGCATTCCTTAAACACAGGAATAGAGATTTGTATCGCCACACCCTCTTTCTCCCACATAAACCTTAATTTGTTTCATGTTGGAAAATTGGAGATTGATTATAAATTGTTCTTCCTTTTCAATTAATTTACACATACTTAAAGGGGTTATCTCAGGGTAGACACTGGTGGCACGGCACTAAAATATGTTACCTATGTCCAACTGGCAGGGATCCAATTGCTTTCACCCCGTGATCGCTAGAATAAAGTGGCAGAAGCAGCAGGAAATCACTGAGCCACATCTTATTTAGAAACGCACTTTTTTTTTTACCGTCTTCCAAATTAATTAGCTCATAAAAATGTCTGAAAGTCAACCTGTAGCAAATCATGTTCCGAACATATATTGTGTAAATGCCAACAATATGTCAAGCACTACCGAATATATTAACTGCACTGATTCAACAAATTCACACAACATATGTTAGAAACATGAAATGTTAGTGAGGATGGATTATTAAAGTTTTTAGCTTTTACATTTTATCTTAGTGTGGATGTTAGTTCTCCATGTAGTACACCTTAAATCCATATAGGGTGTACTTTACCCAATGGAATCTATATCCCCAAATTTCAACTGTCAAGTTCTATTTGTGATAATGTTCATTCTACAAGCAACGCGGTATTCAAATATGACATTATCATTGGTCTTACTATTGCCATCATTAGTATCGCTATCATTATGATAATTTGTATAATTATCATAATGATATCTGTCTGTTGTACTGTTCTTTGCTTAATTTTTCTTGTCTGAAGGCACCTAGCAACTGTTGCAACTTGCGGCCGCAGCGTCCATCTTAACTTACTTGTGGCTGGTGCCATGCTCTGGGTCCAGATAGACCTTCACTGTGGCCCAAAGAGTGTGTGCACACCCCCACAGTCTTAAAGAATCAGTGCATGTCCTGCAAATCTATCGCCTTCCAATCCCTGACCACCCTTGATTATAGTATATGAAGCACCTTCCCTCCGAGGAGGGTGACTAAGTTTTTGTTCTTCTGGTTCTGATTCCAGCTCTAACCTGACTATTCTGCATTATCCACTCCTGACCTTGGCTTGTTTGCAGCTTGCCCCACTCCGGCTTGTTTATATCATACTGAGTCTACTCTGTGTGCCCTGACCTCAAACTGTTCAATGTCTAGAAGCATATGCAGCCTGCCTTGTTTCCACAATCCGCTGGCAACATCTCTGTTCACATGCTTAGGTACTGTGCTCTGTTGAAGCATCAGCTACCACATAACTGGGACTACTTCTAGTCTTGGAGAGCCCGCATCGAAGCCCAGATCTACTGGTGGGGTAAAAGGGTGAATACCGGGGTTCCTCTCATACCAAAAGCCAAACCAGGGCTTGGCACAGCGGATCCATATCCACTTGCTAACAACAAGAATGATTGGCCTAAAACTCATAGGCTCAAAAAGAGCAAGCCCAAGAGGGAAAAGAATGAGATTTGGGGAGTGGGAATGACATACGAGGCTCGAGTTTCTCATAATATGGCCAAAATATGACAGCTTTAGTCCGAGGATTTCTGAAAGGTGATTTCAGCAAATGATCCATTTGTTTGTTTTCCCCTTCCATTCAGAGTATTCGCAAAGCCAAAGCTCAAAGATTTAAGTACTTCTCCCATTTTGCTTCTTCATTCATCAGCTTTTGCAACCATAAAGAGGAAACTATCATAACTTGGATAATGTTGATCTTTGCTTCACATGAATTTCAATGAAACCTGACAAACTCCACTGACTTATAATGGAGTTCACCAGGTTTTTGACTTGAGTCTGGCCTCTTTGATGGCAAAAATAGAGCTGTAGACTAAGATTTTTCTTGAAAAATCTTTATTTAACCAAGAAGAGAAACACCAATACAGAGCCATAACCGGGACTGCCGCCGCAACGAAGACAGACACATAATGAGAAAGTGAGAATAAATAAACTTCATACTGTCACAAACTCTACTTTGATGGAACTTCTACAATCCTGACTCTGCTTTGTAACCATACCCAGTACTTGCAGGGGTTATCTCTTCCCTGTGCTTCTGGGCCCATTGGTTGCTAATTAGCTAATCTAGCCAGGCTACAGGCTGCTGTTATACGAGCGCTAGCACTTGAGATTTCCTGACAACTGCCAGGCTGAACTGCAAGTACAGGTACAGACCAGCAATTAGTGCTATTACATAAGCATTAACGGCTCTTGTATAATAGCTGCCTACCACCCAGCTCTCCCACACTCTTCAGTGCGTTACTCTGGTGCTACAGTAGATTGCTTTCTAGGACTTTTGACCCAACTACCCCTCTGGTGTTCTATGTATTACCCTCTCTAAGTTTACTTGGTATCTGACCTTGGACTGCCTGACCTTGCTAGTTCCTGCCATTCTGTGATCTGTAGCTCCTCTCCTGAGTTATGACCTTGGCTTATCTCTGATTTGGATTTTAGTCTTTTGTTCTGGCTAATACATTTTTTCTGCTTTCTCAATATTGACCCTTGGCTTTCCACAGTTTATGCATTTCCTGTCTGCCTAGTTGGTTTGCTACGCTCTGTGGACATAACCAGGAGGCTCCTTGCAGGTAAGTCTAGCTCTCCATTAGGAAACTAAGGAGGAAGACCAGGCGTTCTCAAAGACCCAACTAGGTAGAATGATTAGTGCCAAGTCCAACCACTAAGGTCTCTATTTACCCCTGAAAGTCAATACTTTGTGAAGCCACCTTTTACAATGACAGATTTAAGTCTCTTCATCTCTGTTGGTTTAGCACCCCTATACACTGAGAATTTTGCCCAGTCTTCCACGCAAGATTATTACAAGTACTTCAAGTGAAATGGGTTGCATTGGTGTGCAGCAGTCTTCAAGTCAAGCCACAGATTATGATTTGGATTGAGATCTGAGCTTTGACTAGACTATTCCAAGACATTTTCATGTTTCTCCTTCGACCTCTCATTTGTAAATTTTAGAGTTAGTGTCTTGCTGGAAACCAAACCTGCCTCCATTTCTCAAATCTCTAGCAGATTGAAACAGGTTTACCTCAAGAATTGCCCTATATTTAATGCCATCCACGCCTTTTTTTCAGTTTTGTCCAGATTTCGAATTCCTGCAGATGAAAAGCATCCCCAGTCAAATGCCGCCACTACCTTAGATCAATGTGGGAATGGAGTTCTTGGAATGCTGGTAAGTGTTGGATTTGCGCCACACATAGTATTTACCATGATGGTGAAAAAGTTCAGTTTTAGTCTCCTCTGACCAGATAACCTTCTTTCATGCAATTGGGGAATCTGTTATATGCTGTTTGGCGAATTCCAAACATGTTTTGAGTGTACAGTTTATAGTGGTCCTATGGACAGTTACTTCCATCTCCACTGTGGATCTTTAGATCTCCTTCAATGTTGTTATTGGGGGTCTTTGTTGAATCTTTGATTAATGCCCTCCTTGCTCACTCTCTAAGTTTTGGTGGGCCACCTTCTCTTGTCAGGTGTGGAATATTCTTTCCATTGTGTTCTTTCCAATGCTCTTTCGGATGTTCAAAGTTTGGAAATTTAAAAAAAAAACCAACCCCGATCTATACTTCTCTACAATATTACTTCTGACCTATTTGGAGAGGTCCTCGGTTGCAGACTCAGGGGCCTTTCAGAACATATGTATTTATCATGTGACAGATCATGTGACGCTTTGATTGCATACAGGTGGACATTATTCAAATAATTATGTAACTTATGAAGTTAATTAGTTGGACCAGATCTTATTAACGTGTTTCATAGCAAAGTGGGTGAATACATATGCACCCACAACTTTTTAGTTTTTATGCATTTATTTTTTAAACAAGATATTTTTTTTCATCCCACAGTAGTTATTTGGACCATTTTATCAGGTCCATTAAATAAAGTCCAAATTAAAATCTATTTTAATTCCAGATTGTAATGCAACAAAACATGAAAAACACCAATCGGGAAGTGGGGAGTACTTTCATAGGGTACTATATAAGAGGTGATGGCAAAAGGACAAAGGTCACAGGGTTATGTTCTCCATGTAGGATTGTTAGCACCAACGGAAGATCTTACATGGCTTCATATTGATCAATGGTTAGATTAAGTGTATTCAAGGAGAACCTTAGTTCAACAGGCCAGCTCTTGGCCATGTTTGCTTACCTCTGACTATAAGGATGTTTTCACATGGAACGACCTGTTGGGCGCAGATACCTGACAGGTCGTCTCAGCAATGATCGTTCCTCTGCTTTTACGTAGAAACGATCATCGCTAGTGAATGGAGGCTGAGCTGATTAGGAACATTTTGGCCCACCCCAATTCACAGTAAACAGGCAGTCGTACATAGATCAATGACTGCCTGTTTACACGGGACGATTTGTTGTTCAGTTTTAATGTTTACAGAAACTGAATGACAAATTAATTTATTGTTCGTTATTCAGTTTTGCATGCATTTAGACTGAGCAATAATCATTCAGATTTTTACTGATCTCGCGAATCTGAATGATTCCTGGGCCTGTGTGAAAGGGTTTCTAGAGTATTGTATATATAGAGGACAGGTTTCTCGTCTGTGCTACCTGTTTCATGCCCTTGGCCATTATTTCCAAAGAGAAAAATTGTAAATTGGATGCACAGTAATTATTATAGCGATCTCCGTTTTAGTGACAAAAATACAAATCTTGTGAATTATGAAGACAAGCTTGGATCGCAAACCCTATTATAATTTTAAATTATCCTCTGAAGGGAAAGTGGCCAATTACCATTAGCCAAAACTTAAAATGCAGCTCAAAAATGACACATTTTTTGCATAAGGAAACATCAATTACTTGCACAATACTGCTCATTTAAATCATGTATCCGTTTCTATATTTCAATCTCTCCAAAGAGGTTCTTGAATTTGACACAACTTATATGCAACTCCTATTTTGATGTAACATTTAAAAGTCTAGAGAACTGCACTTTGTATTGTGACATGAGCAACGCAATTCCATAATTCATATTTACCAGCTTCCCCACTATATACAGTACAGTGCAGGATTTCTATACATACCATTTTCCAATTAAATATACACTCTGTGGATAGTTCATTAGGAGCATTAGAACACTTTATACCGTGTTTCCCCAAAAATAAGACATTGTCTTATATTCATTTTTGCCCCCAAAAGGGCACAGTGTCTTATTTTCGGGGGGAGGCAGGGGGCTTATACTCACCTCGTCCGCGGCGTCCCGGTGCCTCCCGATGGTGTCCGCGGTGGTGCTGCGTTCTCCTCTTCTTACAGCTGATCTTCTGCTGCTGACGGAGCTTTGAATACCACGCCTCCAGCAAAGTGGGCGCTGTGAATGGCTCATCGAGCACCAGCAGCCAATCACAGCAAGCACTTGATGAGCCAATCACAGCCATTTAGTGATGTCATTCACTGAATGGCTGTGATTGGCTCATCGAGCGCCGGCTGTGATTGGCAGCCGATGCTCGATTAGCCAATCACAGTGCTCGCTTTGCTGGAGGCGGGGTATTTAAAGCCCCGTCACCAGCAGAAGATCAGCTGTAAGACAAGGAGGACGCAGCGCCGCTGCAATGCCACCAGAGACCATCAAGGTACTGCAGACCAGGTGAGTATTGATTTTTTTTTTACTGGGCACTTTAGCTGGGTCCTCTTTTCAGAGGAGGCTTTATATTTCAAGCCTCCCCTGAAAACCCGATAGGTCTTACTATCTGGGTAGGAGCTATCTTCGGGGAAACACGGTATGCAGAAATTGCTGACATTATATGACTGGTATTTATAAGAAGATAAATTAAAAACCATTTAGCAATTACCAGAGTTTTTAGTAACAGACATAATGACTAAACAAGATAATCTCACAAACAGATAGTGGGATTATTGTGGGTGAAGCTATGGAGCAAGTATAAGAAAAACTGACACACTTATGAATTGTTCCAGAGCAACAAGTATTACAGTGGAGTGGAGCAAAAAAGGGTTGCCATACATATTAAATAAATGTTGACCAAACCTGATGATTTTGGGTAGGACAGGCACCCATCTAATGTACACTCTTTGTAAAAAAAAATCAAGCACATAGTAGGAGTTGTCGTTTTACTGTAAAAATTGGCATGCAGTTACATCTCAGGCAGATATGCAAATAACTACACTTGTGGTGTGATTGGATGAACGGTCGTGTCACCTGAGGCCCTGAACGTGGTTCCCCCTTGACCTGTAAAAGGCTCTCTGAGGCTCCTTGTGTGTAGTGACCTCTTCTTCCACTTGTGTAGATCTTGTTGACCACTAGACGCCTCTACAATGCAATCAAAGAGATTTCACCTAGCTAACAGAGTCTGAGAGGCACCTCATTATTGGAATGCAAGAAGCTGGATAGTCGTATCAATGAATTGTCCACCACCTGGGCCATTTTACTCTAGACTGTTGAAAGGTGTTGCGACCACTGGATATGTGAATGCACGCACACAAGTTAATTGGGCTCAGGATGCTCTCGATAGACCACCAGTAGAGAGGATTGTCTGACAAGCACAAGCAGCCCCAACTGTTTTGTTGTCTGCCATACAGAGACAGGTGGCGCCATTGTTACAGGCCCCTGTGTCTGTCAGAAACAGTTCCAGGCGCTTGGCTGAAAAACATTTGATTTCACGTCGCCTCTGTTTGTAGTGGTGTGTGAACAATGAAATTGGACTGCTACAGAGTGCAACCGGGTTGTCTTCAGCGATGAGTCTAGGTTTAGGTTGCGCACTGATGACAATTGTGCTCATGTCTGTAAACCAGGAGGTCAGTGACTCAATCTTGCCTTTACTGTGGAGCAGCACACTTTCCCCACTGCTGGTGTGATGGTCTGGGGGACATTGCATACAACATTTGGTTGCCTCTAGTAGTGGTACGAGGGACAATGACAGCTCAGCGATATGTTCAGGATGCCCCCAGCCATATGAATTGCCTCTCATAGCAAGGCTTCCAAGAGGCATCTTTGACCAGGATAATGCTCAGCCACACCCATCAAGGGTGTCACAGGAATGCCTCCACAACATTGCCACCCTTCCGTGGCCTGCCCTTTGGGACACCAACTTCGACTGCTGCGAATTTGCACGATCTAGAAGCTCAGTTACAGCAAATGAGGAGTGATATGCCGCAGGAGACCATATGGAACCTGTATGCCTAACTTGCCTGCGTGTATCACATCTTACATCCTAGAGGCGGCCCAACAGGGTAGTAGAGCCTTTCTTCATGTGTTCCAATTTTCAAATACATTTTCATGTCACTATTACACACAAAATGTGAAACCACTGGGCAAAACTGACAAGGAAAAAAACTTGGGGATTTTATTTAGGTGTATACTTAACTGGAGCAACTAGTGTCAGGCAGCTGCTGCCAAGGCAAATAGGATCATGGGGTGCATCAAAAGAGGTCTAAAGGCACATGATGATAACATTGTTCTTCATCTTTACAAGTCACTGGTCAGACCACACATGGGATATTGTGTATCGTTTTGGAAACTGGTACTCAAGAAGGACATATCAGAGCTTGAGCAGGTTTAAACACAGCAACTAAGTTAATAAATGGAATGGGTGGACTACAATACCCAGAGAGGTTATCAAAATTGGGGTTGTTTAGTTTAGAAAAAAAGGCAGTTGAGAGGCGACCTAAAAACTATGTATAAATATATCAGAAGACAATACAAGAATCTCTCCCATGATCTGTTTTTACCCAGGACTGTGACTGTAACAAGAGGGCATCCTCTACATCTAGAGGAAAGAAGGTTTATACATCAACATAGAAGGGGATTCTTTACTGTAAGAGTAGTCAGACTATGGAACTCTCTGCCTGAGGATGTGTTGATGGCGAATTGGCTAACAGAGTTCAAGAGGGGCCTGGAAGCCCCAGTGTTATAGTCACTGATTACTTCAGAACGGTTGTTAATCTAGGGAGTTATGCTAATTGTCAGATTTGGAGTTGAGAAGGATTTTTCCCCCAAAATGAGGAAAATTGGCTTCTACTTCATGAGGTTTTTTCTTTTCTCTGAATCAACATTACAAGATAATAGGCTGAACTGGATGGACATATGTCTTTATATGTCAATATTGGTCCATTGGGGACTTTTATTACATCTTGATCTGCACAACGGTGATAGTTACCTTCTAGTTGACCAAAATGGCACACATGAGCAGACTGAGGGTCCATTAACACACAAAGAGAATCGCTCAAAATTTGTCAGAACCTGACACCTTTGAGTGATCATTTTGCATAGGTACTATTGGTGTTAATTAGCTGCTAATGTCATTAGCAGCTAATTAACATCATTTGCATGTTAATCAGTTGCCAGGATATGTATTTACAGAACAGTAGGGGATCTGTTCTTTAAATACCTGTCCATTGTTCTGCCAAAGGGGATAACTCTCTCTTATCAGGGACGATGGCTTTTATGCTGAGCTGAACTCAGTGATGGACGAAGAATGCACGGTAAGTGCACGATGGGCACACATTTACACACAACGGCTATCGCTCAAAAGCCGTTGTTTGGACGAATTTTGAGCGATAATCGTTGTGTGTAAATCAGCCTTGAGCCTTTACTAGTGATTGTAGATTACAGACAATTATGCTTCCAGCATTAACTGGAAAAAGACTGCTAGTCAGTCGAAACGTTGTCTGCTTGCACACTTTCAATAAGGATGGAGCACTCAATTATGTGAGTACTACGCTGTTGGAATCCCTGATGCAGCTCAAATACAGAAAGGACTATGTTAGACAATTATGCTACCAATACATTTTTTTATCGTCACAATATAAATGTGGACAAACATGGCAAAATGGTTTTATCAATTGTTAGCTGATAACTAACAGAAAATCTGTTTCATTGTTGTTCTGCCATTTTGAATTATTTTAGCCGCTTCTGAGTCGCAACCTGAATTTTATGGTACAGTCGGCTAATTTACTTTTCTCCTTCTTTTTCACCCTGCTGGATCCGGTGATTTCCAAGGGTGCGTGGTTGTAAACGTATATAATGCTATTAGCTAAAGGAACAGCTGGACGACAATTCAGCTGTGTTTCTGATGGCTGGTTTGATTCTCGTGTGTACAGCCAGCTAAAGAAATAATAGTCTATTTGAAATATCAGTAAAAAAAAATGTTTTTTTTATAGGGTCGGATCCCTTGTATTCTCCTGGACATTTTCATTGTTGTGCTTTGAATAAGAATCTAGTTCTTTTCATTTTTTTTTTGTCCTATTTCAATCAATTCATCCATCTTTAGATAACAAAGGTCTCTTCATTTCAATGCTTTTTAGATGAAAAAATGCATTAGCATAATAGTCAAACCATACAAAAACCAGCAGCTTGGCATTCTATTCTATTTCCAGCTTTCGCTCCCCTACTCTATGCTATAACCCTTGCCATGTTCTAAGGGCAGATTTGGGAAGATGCTGTCCAAAGAAATATGACCACTCTGAAGAGAATGTATCAACTATATTTTTTTACTAATTAAAACCAGATAGTGAAACATGCTTTTCTAATTTTTCTCTTAACCCGTTCCTGGCCACATAGTGTAAATATATGTCATTCAGTCACGAAGGGTATATCCAGTAGGCTAGGGAGCCGAGTCGGATCCATACCCAGTAAGTGTCAGTTGTTTTAAACCAGCTGAAAGCTGCCAGCAATAGCCACGATCAGATTAGTTCTAATCAAGGTCGTTAACTACTTAGATGTAGCAGTTATTACTGACTGATGCATCTAAGGAGTAGATGGGGGGCCCTTCTTTGCCCTATCGGTCCCTCCATGACCCTATTGGAAGGTTCCACTGGGTTGGCCTCGCAGCCCAGTGTTACCATGTGGCAGTTGCGGGTCCTCCCGGGGCGGCAGGGCGCTGGGTCCCGCGGTTGGTTGTCTGGCTGCCGGGGGTGCGGTTGACTGGTCGGCGCGGTGCACGCGCTCGTGGCTCCGGGAGGCAATGTGCAAGTGCCCGCACCTGTGAGTGCAGCTCCATGCACGAGCCTCTGTTTATGGGATTCTGCTGGGAGGTAGTCGCCTCCCTCTCTCCGCGGGCGGAGGCTTCTGTTTATAAGGCTGGCAGTGAGGTCCATTCACTGCCAGTTATTGGTTTCTGTTCAGTGTGCTAGCATCCTGCCTCTGTCAGTCTCCTGTGTTCAGCTTGTTTGCTATATCTGACAGGTTATCCCATCTGCCTCAGTCTGCTGCTATTTTCTGTTGGTTTATTCACCTACCCCTCCTGTCGGTATTTTACCCTGTTCCATCTTAGTACGCCAGCGTCCCTCCTCGGTCCCTAGCGAGAGTAGGGACCGCCGCCCAGTTGCCCGCCTGGGGTTAGCCAGGAGTGAGGCAAGTAGGCAGGGACAGGGGTTGTGGGTACGTTCTAGGGCAATCCGGGCTGGCGTATCATCGGGTAGATTACCGTAACACCCAATGCCTAGTAAAGGCTCCTTGGGCTGCTATGCATATATGGCTGTGACAGGGCTTAATAGCCAAAATAAGAAGTACTATATACTGCTACGTTAAAGGAATTACGGTACATGATACAAGCAATGGTGAGTGCAAGTTCCCTCTGGGGACAAAATTTAAAAAAAGGTTTAAAAAATTTGTTTAAAATATTTTTCAAAATTAAGTTGAAAAAACACATTTTCCAATTTCAATAAACATTTATGTTTGTAAAGTAGTACAGCATACCAAAATAATATTTTGCATCGTCGTAATTGCACTGACTTACAGAATAAAGTGAATGTCATTTTTACCACATCGTGAATATCGTAAAAACGAACTCCAAAAAATGGCACAATTGCAGTTTTCTTTTCATTTCCCCTACTTAATTTTTTTTAAAACTTTTTAAATACATTTTTTTGGTATATTCAATAGTGGCAATAAAAAACACAACTTATCCCACAAAAAATAAGAACTCGTACAGCTATGTCAATGGAAGAATAAAAAAGTTATGGCTCTTAGAGGGCGGGGATGAAAAAAACAAAAATGGAAAACTAAAAAGTCTATGGTCTTGTAAGGATTACATGACTATAGGGGCTGCTATCTTGCCTGAGCAGCAGCTGACAGCATTTAGGGATACGCTTTAGAGCAGCGTCATATGCCATAGACACAACGGGCAGGAAAGGTCCATTTGACTTGTATTGAAGACTGTTGTGGGCGTGCTCTGTGATTTGTGCAGAGGTCATTGTGCAGGAAGGGGGAGGAGGTGAGCTGTGATCATTACCTATTGTGATGATAGATAGATATTATATATAAATAGGTGTCACCTTTTCATTGTAATCCTGCCTGTGATGATATTGAGATGACTACTGAAAAGTACTCTGTAGTGTCAGACTATTATTAGGTTTAGTGGTCAATGTGAACATTTCAGGATTTTAGGATTTAATATAAAACATGAATCATAATATTGAGAATGAAAAAAAATCACCGAAAATTTAAAATTCTTTTAACATATGTTTAACCTAAAAAAATTGATTTATATAATAGGCATTTCCTGATGACAATGTTTCCTTAAATTGACCACATTTTATAACACTAGCCCTATGATTTTTGTAATATTTAAAGGCAATAAATTTTTACGTTTTCTATAGATTTTCTTGCTAGAACGACATCACACTGCTCCTCCCAACTCAAACATTGAGCTGGTATATATGTTTATATAGGAATGTAGACAAATAAATAAGAAACCGTATGGTAGATGTGCTGTAATTTAATTAGAGTCATTTGATTTATAAAAGTTTGGGCATAAATATGTGGGAGTGTGACAAGGTGGGTGCAGACATTCATCTACCCCTCAGCAGCTGCTGCTGCAAATGTTATTACAATTTATTTCTTGACATTAACTTTACTCCATCTTCGCTGCCGGTGGAGGGCGTTTACTACCCAATATGTATTAGACATATCTCAGAAAATGAAAACCATGCACAGATACTGCAGATCTATGGATACATGGGAGGACAAACATAGCTGGCACAGGATTTGTTTGGTAACATACTGTATAACTGGCTTTATTACATCAAATGTCACAAAAATATTGGGGCATGATTACGTAGAGTAACGTAAAGTGTGCGCCCAGCTAACAGCGACCAGCCTCCTAATACATTTGTCTCATTTAGCGGCACCTCCATGCGCCAGATGAGAACCTACACCAAGTAGAAGCTGGAGTAGGTTTATGCTATAATCGATGCCGGTTTCTGGTGTACATTATAGTAAATATGATGGTTGCAGACAGCCACACCCCTTAAAGTTAGACCTTCCCATTTTATGAAAGTGATGTGAAAGTCTAAGACACACAACTTCAGATTCAGGTAAATAATCTACAAGGTAAGCTGCATCATAGAATTATAGAATGCTAGAATGGTAGAGTTGGAAGGGACCTCCAGGGTCATCGGGTCCAACCCCCTGCTCAGTGCAGGATTCACTAAATCATCCCAGATATTTTTCCAGCTTTTGTTTGAACACTTCCATTGAAGGAGAACTCACCACCTCCTGTGGTAACCTGTTCCACTCATTGATCACCCTCACTGTTAGACAATGTTTTCTAATATCTAATCTGTCTCCTCCCTTTCAGTTTCATCCCATTGCTTCTAGTCTTTCCTTGTGCAGATGAGAATAGGGCTGATCCCTCTGCACTGTGACAGCCCTTCAGATATTTGTAAACAGTTATTAAGTCTCCTCTCAGCCTTCTTTCTTACAAGCTAAACGTTCCCAAATTCTTTAACCGCTTCTCATAGGTCATTGTTTGAAACCACTCACCATCCTGGTAAGGCTTCATGATACGCTGTTCATACGCAATACATTGTGTATGGGCACCATTTTCATACGCACCCCTGCTCTGAAACAAAGAGGGGAATTAGGAAAAAAAATGTCACACTGAGCATGTCCATGTGATACATGGGCATGCAGAGTACAATACAAAGCTATATAGGTCTCCGCCGGCAGAATGGTTGAACAATGAGTAAAATGCTGCGAGGAGACACGTAGCGTTTTACGTATACGCCCATGGGAATGAGCCCTTACTCTTCTCTGAACTTGCTCGAGTTTGTCAATGGCTTACTGGACACAGTATTCCACAAGAGGTCTGACCAAGGAAGAATAGAGGGGAATAGTTACCTCACGTGATCTGGAGTTTGTGCTTCTCTTAATACATCCTAGAATTGTGTTTACCTGCTTTGTTGCTGCATCACACTGTTGTCTCATGTTCAGTTTGTGATCTATTAGTATACCCAAGTCTTTTTCACATGTGCTGCTAAGCTCAATTCCTCCCATTCTGTGTGTGCTTTTTTCATTTTCTTGCCAAGATGTAGGACTTTTCATTTATCCCTGTTGAATACCATTCTGTTAGTTGCTGCCTAATGTTCAAGCTTGTCTAGATCTTTTTTAATCCTCTCTCTTTCTTCTCTAGCGTTAGCTATCCCTCCTAGCTTTGTGTTGTTGGCAAATTTGATCAGTCTCCCATCAATTCCCTTCTCCAGATCATTTATAAAAAATTTAAATAACACTACCCAACTTACAGTTCGATGTGCAGCCTTTTCCGACCACTCTTTGAGTACAATCACTTAAGGTCCATTCACACGGGTCAACTGTCGGGCAAGCACTGCCCTGCCCCCCTGCTGGCCACTCTGTAAACCAGCCAACTCTGCCAGCTCCCGTATGACAGCATGGGAGCGTAGATAAAAAGGGACGAGTGTCGGGCATCGCTTGCCCGACAGTCGTCCCGTGTAAATGGATCTTTAGATAGTTGTGAACACACCTAACAGTTGCCTTGTTGATCCCATACTTGGTCATTTTTTCAATAAGAATAGTATGAGATACTTTGTCAAATGCTTTACTAAAGTCAAGATATACTATATCCACTGCATTTCCCTGATCAACCCAGTTTGTGATTCTGTCATAGAAGGAAATTAGATTCGTCTGGCATGACTTGTTTGTTACAAACCCATGCTGGCTCTGGTTAATTGCTCCATTCTCATCCAAGTACTTGCATACATGCTGTTTAATAATTTGTTCAAAGATCTTTCCCGGTATAGAAGTCAGGCTCACAGGCCTGTATTTTCCTGGGTCCAACTTCTTCCCTTTTTTGAAGATAGGGACAGCATTTGCCCTTTTCCAATCCTCTGGGACTTCTCCTGTTCTCCAGAAATTTTCAAAGAATACAGCGAGTGGTTCAGCAATTCCTAGGAAGTAATTCATCTGGACCTGGAGACTTGAATTCATGTAGGTTACCTAAGTGATTCCCTCCCCTGCTATTAGGATTCAATGGCATCAGCTGACCAAAAATAAAACATAATCAGTATACTGATGCATTTTGTTGATTGTGTTTTTCTCTTTCCTCATCTTGCATCAGCGGTTGTCTCTCTCTTTCAATTGCCACAGCAGCAATTGTCTCTTTGTCTGTTGCTTATCTTCCCCATGATTGCCAAATCAGGGATTGTTTCTTTCTCTTTCTTGCTCCTCTTCCCTGCAATTGCCACATCAGCAATTGTCTCTATCATTATTTAAAATATAAATAGACATTACACTTATTTGCATTTCAAAAACATTCAGTGGTTGCCTTTTTACATGGAAATTCTTGTTACAGCTGCTTATATTTTAGATAATGTTTATATTTTAAGAAATGCAAATTCATGTTAAAAGTTGCTGTAATACAACGTGTATACCTAAACTTTGAGCACAAGCCTATGGAGCAAATGCTTCTAGCTTAATCTAAAACATACCATATATACTAGTTTTTCAGCACATTTTTTATGCTGAAAAAGCCCCCCTCGGCTTATACTTGAGAGAGGTAAAAAAAACAACAAAAAACCCGCAATACTCACCTCCCAGCCAACGTCTGTGTTCCCGGCCTGATGGTCTCCCCAGCAGTGCTGCAATCTGTTTGAGATGTCTCCCCGCTGTCCTCTCCCTGCTCAGCTTTGAATTCCCCTGCCATCAGCGCTGTGTAGATAAGCGCTGTGATTGGATCAAGCACAGCCAATCACAGCCGATGCTTGATCATTCACAGCCATTCGGTGGATGACATCACTGAATGGCTGTGATTGGTTTATAGAGCGCCAGCTGTGATTAGCTGGTGCTCAATCCAATCACAGCGCTTACTTACACGGCTCTGATGGTGGGGGAATTCAAAGCCGAGCAGGGAGATGACAGCGGGGAGAATTCTCAAGCAGCTTGCCGCACCGCCGGGGACACAGACGGAGGATGGGAGGTGAGTATTGCATTTTTTCTTTACCTAGTATATACTCGAGTATAGCTCGGCTTATACTCGAGTCAATATGTTTTACCAGTTTTTTGTGGTAAAATTAATTGACTCGACTTATACTCGGGTCAGCTAATACTCGAGTATATACGGTAAATGGCTGTATTTTAGATACTGCAATAGGCTACTACTCGACTGACAACCACTCAACTTTTTGGGAAATCTTCATGTATGTTTTGGAAATGCAAATTCATGTTACTTCTGCTTTTATTTCAGATAATGCTATTGGCAATTGTAAATTGGCAATCGCTTTACTCTTTGCACAGCACCTTTGCTGTGCCAGGGATAGAAATCTACCACAGGGTACCTCATTATGTATTTCCAGTGGGGGCGTTTCATTTTCATAGTCATGGCATTTGGATTGGATGGAAGATATTTAGTCTCAACAATGGTTACACTGATCTATATCAGGGCAGCATGTGCCACGTATAGCTTATTAATGATGTCGCATAACACCCCAGATGGCTTCCTCTGATTTCACACTGGCAATTTGTCATCTCAGTATATAAAAGTACTGCTAACTGGACTGCAGCTATCATCACTATCATATACTACAGTGGAATCAGAGTAAGCTAATCATGTGTGTAGTGTGAAAAGCTAGAAAACAATGCCTTGCTGACCCCTATCCACTGCCTACAATGGGCATGTGAGCCTCAGAACTGGACCATGGAGTAATGGAAGAGGTGGTCTGGTCTGACGAATCACATATTCTTGTACATCATGTGGACAAATCAGTACATGTGCATCGCTTTGTTGGGTAAGAGTTGCCACCAGGATGCACATTGCGGAGGCAATGTGATGCTCTGGACAATCTTCTGCTGGGAAACTTGGGTGCTGGCATTCATATGACTATTACTTTGACATGTACCACCTAGTTAAACAATATTACAGACCAAGCACACCTCTTCATGACATTGGTATTCCCTAATGGCAGAGGCCTCTTTCAGTCAGATAATGTGCCCTGCTGTTGTTGTTGTTGTTTATTCATTCAGTCGCTTCCAACACTTCGTGACCTCGTGGACTAGCCCACACCAGAGCTTCCTGTCGGCTGTCGTCACCCCCAACTCCAAGGTCCAGTCTGTCACCTGAGGGATATCATCCATCCATCTTGCCCTTGGTCAGCCCCTCTTCTTTTTGCCTTCCACTTTCCCCAACATCAGCATCTTCTCCAAGGTGTCCTGTCTTCTCATTATGTAGCCAAAGTACTTCAGTTTTGCCTTTACTATCCTTCCCTCCAGTGAGCAGTCTGGCTTTATTTCCTGGAGTATGGACTGGTTTGATCTTCTTGCGGTCCAAGGCACTCTCAGCATTTTCCTTCAACACCACAGTTCAACAATTGCCCATGAATGAACTAAGAACCATGACTAACAGCTCAATATTCCCAGCCCTAGTTCTTCAGCCAATTGAGCTTATGTGGGATGAGTCGGAAAAAAAAGTCAGATCCATAGACACCCCACCGTACAACTTAAATGGATAAGCCATGTGGAGCCAAGATGACTATGCTGAATGCATTTACAAATGCACACCAAGAAATCATGATGGACCCCATTGACGAATACAGCGGTCCGTCAGGCTTCCATCTGGGTCCCAGTATTTCCGACAGTGTTTTAGACTGTACTATTCTTTTTGTAAAAAGTATTGGAAGTTCCCTTCTGAGCAGATTATTATACAGGTCTCACTTCTCTGCTTGTTCAATGGTATTCTACTAAGTGGAAGCATCTAATGATATGTGTATATACTGTGTTTAATTTACCATGAAACATCTGCCAATGCCTTAAATCTTGTTGACACCCAAATCCTAACTCTGAACATTTGCATTTTTTATTGTTTGGAAATGTTAATTTACAGAGGTGAGCATAATTAAGACGCATTTCTACCTCACATGTAGGATTTATTGCCTGCACAGATCCAACATTACTGCTGCCTGTTTTCTGAAACAAATCATTTATGTTTTGAGAAGATAGATTGAAATGTCGCATATGTAATTATCTTTATGTGCATTTATTTGTGGAAATGGAGTTTTCAGATGAAAGAACAATTTTTCATAAAGTAGTCATAAAGTAGTCATCACTCTGATACAAAAGAGCATCTTCCCTTTCCTATGATGTTTGCCCCTACTACACCCCAATGGTCATTTTAATACCACTGCTGGGTCGTAGTAGATCAGGGATGGAGCCAGACTGGACTTGTATTTATCCTTCTCCCATCCTCATTATGTATCAGTGTTATTGCAACTATGAATACATCTCGCATCCTCGGTGATTTCACATGGATGGCGAGGGCGAGATTGGGCCGTGATTCATGGCCCGATATCGCCCTCGCCCGTGTAAAGTTAGCCTTAGTCCAATGTCACACTTGAATGTGAGCATGGTTGCAAGTTTTTTGTGTGTGCCAATGCGGACTATTTGAGGATGCAAATAAAGAATTATTCCATAGTCACAGTTGAATCTAACATCAATTTGATTACATTACAGTTGAATCTGACACAAATTTTGATTACATTACTGAATTTTTATGTTTGCACCACAGTTGGGGGTATCTCCCAATCCCGGATGTGTAACCCTTTAGATTGACGGTCAGTAGCTGCTGCTATGACCTATGAGTATCCTCCTATCAGCATCTCATCAACTAAACTGCAGGGCGTCAAAGGGTTTCCATGGCAGTAAATGTGTGTTGCCAGAGTCAAACAAAAGCCCCCGGGCTGCCATCACTAAGATTCTATTAGGTTGTTTTGCAGGTGATTTGCCAGCACAGTAGGACAGGTCCTCAATATGAATGGGAATGCTTAAGATGCAATATGCTATTAAGACACACTACAGGAAATTTAGAAAAGACGGGTGTTCTTAAGTCCGTCTTTAGTAGCACTGCACTGGAGTGATGCACCCAATTTAGTAGGAGGTGCATGCCTTTGGACACTCCATGCCCCAAAAAGAAAAATCTATACCAGTTATGGCCTAGTGGAGATTTGTACTACAATTTATGCCAGTTTGGCCACACTGTTACCCGCTAAGCTCTTCCCATGTCTCACAAAAGTGCGCTTGCACTGAAATTTGCAACTTTTTTCAGCCAGAATTGTGACACAAATGTGTAGATAAATCGGAGGGTGTTGATTTTTCTATACATTTGTGTCAGAATTCTGCATTCGCTCTGCATTAGAGATGAGCGAGCGTACGGGCTAAGGCAAACTACTCGAGCGAGTAGTGCCTTATGCAAGTACCTGCCCGCTTGTCTCAAAAGATTCGGGTGCCGGCGGGGGAGAGCGGTGAGTTGCGGGAGTGAGCAGAGGGGAGCGGGGGGGGGGGGGGGGGGGCGGGGATAGAGAGATCTTCCCCCCCGTTGCTCCCCGCCCCCTGCCGTCACCCGAATCTTTTGAGACAAGCGGGCAGGTACTCACATAAGGCACTACTCTCTCGAGTAGTTTGCCTTAGCGAGTATGCTTGCTCATCTCTACTCTGCATCATAACTTGAACTTTATCGGGCCTTCATACTTAAAGGGCTTATCTGTTTTTTAAAAAATCTTGCACTTTTACCTGCAAAAGATATCATTTTGCTAAACAGCTAATCCTCACCCTCTAACTGCATGCTGCACCAGCGCTGCTGGTCTATGGGCTCTCAAAAGGAAATGAGAACAAACCCATTAAAATTAATACGTTCTATTCTCTGCGTATTGCATGCGCAAATTTTGTGCACACAAATACACCCGTGTGAAGGAGCCCTTTAAAAATGTACTGAATTTCAGAAGTCACTAAGCATTTAGATTTATTCGTCATTCTCCAGCTCTTAGGGGAAACGTCCTTGAGAGCTTATATTTCACGATGTATAGCAGTGTGGCTCCTCTCAGTGGTATACCAGTCAATGTGCATCTACAGTGCTGACGTCAAGTATGGCAATGAGATATATTGTGCAGAACTCTTTTACTGCTACACAAATCCACAGATTGTCAAAACCAATCCCTCCCCTAGAAGAAGTTGTTGGAATCGAATGAGACTTTCTCTGTGTGATTGTAACGTTGATGTAAGTAAGTGGTTACAATATCAGAGCAAACGCATCATCCCTATTGGTAGAAAACTGACCCCTTGAAGGGAGGCTCTAGTACCCTGTTTTACCGCCTCTAGTTTGGATACAAGATGTGATACAGGCGGGCATGGAGGCTCTAGTACCCTGTTGTACCCCCGCTAGCTTGGATACAAGATGTGATACAGGCAGGCATGGAGGCTCTAGTACCCTGTTTTACCGCCTCTAGTTTGGAAACAAGATGTGATACAGGCGGGCATGAAGGCTCTAGTACCCTGTTGTACCCCCGCTAGCTTGAATACAAGATGATACAAGAGCATGGAGGCTCTAGTACACTGTTGTACCGCCTCTAGCTTGGATACAAGAAGTGTTACAAGTAGGCATGGAGGCTCTAGTACCCTGTTATACCACCTCTAGCTTGGATATAAGATGTAATACAGGTGGGCATGGAGGCTCTGGTATCCTGTTGGGCCGCCTCTAGCCTGGATGCAAGATGTGATACAGGTGGACATAGAGACGTACAGGTTCTGTATAGTATCCTGCAGCATATCAGTCCACATTTGCTGTAACTGAGCCTCTAAATCATGCAAACTTGTAGGTTGTTGAAGTTGGTGTCCCAGATGGTCCCATACATGTTTCATTGGCGATAAATCTGGTGACCTGGCAGCCACAGAAGTGTGACAATATTGTGGGGGCTCCTGTGACCCCCTTTGTGTGTGTGGCTGAGGATTATCCTGCTGGACAATGCCTCTTAGAAGCTGCCATGAGAGGAACACATGTGGCTGCAGGATGTCCTGAACATATGGCTGAGCTGTCATTGTCCCTCGTACCACTACTAGGGGTGACAGACTGTCGTATCCAATGGCCACCCAGACCATCACACCAGCAGTAAGGGCAGTGTGTCGCTCCTCAGCAAGGGCAGGATTGAGGCGCCGATTGTAACTGTAAGGGTATATTCACACGTGTATAATTACACTGTGTATAATGCGCGTATTTTTTGCATGTATAATACTCCGTGAACAGAACCACTGATTTTAATGGGTTCGTTCACTGGAGCGTATTTTTCCATGCGATCTACGATCGAGTGAAAAATATGCAACATGTCCTATCTTGGTGTGTATTATGCACTGTAGAAGCTCACTTAAATCAACGGGCTTGCGTAAATAAGCACAAAATACACCAGAAGCCTGCATATTTGCTGCGTATTCAAGTACAAGCCTCTTGCGCATGGTGGATAGCAAGATTGCCGCTACAACATTGCAGCGATATCGCAGCTTTGTCCCTGTGATTTTGTAGCGACAGCAATGCGTTTTCCTGTGGAAATTTACGCATCGCTGCTGCCCCCGATGAAATCACGCGATGAACCAATGCGATGGCTGTGATTGGTTCATCTAGCACTGATGAACTAATCAGAGCCGTTGCTTCCTGGAGGCAGGATTTATGAATCCTGCAACCAAGAAGTAATCTTCTGTGAGCGAACGAGGACTGCAGGACACCGGCAGAGCTCCAGAGAACAGCAGGAGGACCCGAACTGAGCCTGCTAGGTAAGTATTCCCTTTTTTTTTTGGAGTGCAGCTAGGGCTTATTTTCAAGTTAGGGCTTAAGTCGCATTGCATGAAAACCGCGATTTTGTGCGATATGATGCAACAAAAATGAAGCCTCCATAGGGAAACATGGACTACAAAAAGAAAATCGCGGCAATATAGAGCATGTCGCGATTTTTTTTCCTCGCAGGATAGCATCAGAGGGAACAGCGCTAATGTAAAGTAACTCATTGGAAAGCATGGACTTCACATACATGCATTTTCTAGCACTATCGCATCACAGCAAAATCGTGCAAATTTGCCGCTCGTGTGAAGCAGCCTAAAAAGACTGCCGACAGACAGAAAAATGCAGGTCAACACTATTTCGGTCTATGAATAAGCAGCATATTCACAGCCCAAAATATACATACACCCGTGTGAATGCACCCTTGGACTGTATAGTAAGTATCCCCAGTAATAATAGTGACTCTCATAGTGGTCCTAGTAGTAAAAGTGCTGCCATAGAGGCCCCGATAGTAATAGTGGTCCCCATAGTGGCCCCAGTAGTAATTGTGGCTCCCATGGTGACCCCAGTAGTAATTGGGGCTCCCATGGTAAACCTAGTAGTAATAGTTGCCCCCATGGTGATGCCAGTAATAATAGTCACCCCCATAGTCCCCAGTAGTAATAGTGACCCCCGTAGTGCCCAGAGCGATAATATCCCTCCAGTAGCTGCAGTGGTAATAGTGTCCCTATATTGACCCTGGTAGTAATAATTGGCCTCCACCATGGGGAGAAGTGAATATATGACTTTGTTATTTTATGGCAAGGGGAGCTGGGTTTCACAGGCAAAAAAAAACATCTTGGACAAACCCTATATACTGGAACATTCTGTCTATCTTTGCACAGCAATAAGAGCAGCCCTTATTTTATCATTTAGCTTTTGCATACACCAGATGCCCTTTCCTGTGGTTGCCTACCCTGAGGAGGTGGCTTGCCTGTCTCTCCCAACACTGTTGCTCTTGATTGATCAGAGTTGCAAAAAGGGATGATTATTGACTTTCAGGCCAAGAGTGGCAGTATTTCTCAAACAAAGCAGTTTGTGAATTGTTTGCATGCTGCTACGGTGAAAGTGTATCAAGAGTGGAGAAATGGCACCATTGGGAATAACCAACGTGGAAATTGCTGAGCACCATATGCCATTGATGTGAGAGGTGAACGTTGACTACGAAGGTGCGTGAGGACCGACCAATATGCTACTGTGGTGAAGCTCACTATGAAAATGAATTAGGAGGCTACGAGATGTGTGTCTAAAACAACAGTTTAGCAAACCCTACTGCGTATGGGGCTTCAATGCAAAGGATGGTCACTAGATGTATGCTAACAAAGGTGCGTCAAAGGAAAAGGCTTTAATTTGCATGCCAGTATCAGAATTGAACCACCACTTACTGCAAAGCATTGGCTTCCCCTATGAGTCACGTTTTCTGCTTTATCAAAAGGATGGACGTTGACATGTAAGGTAAGAAACATCGTCGAACAAACACCCTGCAGCCATTGCAGGAAGAACACAAGCCGTTAACGGCAGCGTTATAGTCTGAAGAATTTTTCGTGGCATTCTCTGGGCCGCTCATCCATGTGGGAGGTACTCTGAACCGATTTGGTTATGAATCCATCATTGCAGATGACGTACACCAATACATGCTGTTTGTCTTCCCTGGGGCAGATCGGATCTTCCAGCAAGACAATATGACATGTCACAAGACTAGAAAGTCCAACAGTGGTTGGAAGGGCACGACCAAGACTTCCAAGTACTTCCCTGGCCCCCTAATTCCACAGACTTGAACCCAATTGAGCACCATTCTATGATCTGTGGTACCACCTAGATTGTCGTGTTCACTCTATGGATCCTCCCCATGCACCCTCCAGCCACTGGGGGGTGCAGTCAGCATGGCTCCAGATACCGGAGACAATCTACCAGCACCTTACCGAATCACTCCCAGTCCACCTAGCTGCTGTCCATGTACCACACGGTGATTACTCTGGATATTAGTTGGTGGTCATAATAACGTGAGTCAATTCTGTATGAATGACACATAATAGGTGGGGAGATCTGTTACAGATTTTTATTTCTTTTTATTGATTTCCGGTGTAGTAGTGCCTTCCCTCTGTCCGATCTTTAGTGCTTCTCACTTACTTATAGTCCGTTGTCAAGATATTTATTACGGCAGGATATAATGAAATGAGAAAAGTATTCTAATACCAATTTTAATATCTTGGAAGGGTCATAAACATCTTAACCCTTAACATTTAATATCTAATTGTGGACTAAAAACCCTCAACTCTCATCTAGACATGGGTAGAATCGAAATTAGAAGTAGAGATATAGGAAAAATAAAATGGTTCAAAAAGTCATTTCATGAACTGAACACCGCGTTCACTGCCTTTATTTGGTCCAATAAACGCCCACGCATTGCTTTGAAAAAGCTTGCACTTCCAAAAAATAAGGGCGGGCTAAATTTCCCAGATGTACGCGCTTACAATGTGGCTAGTCTTATGCGACACTCATTGGACTGGCTACAGAGGTCTAGCCATTATTCAAATTATGACCTAGAATCGAGCTTGCTGCACCCCTGGAATCTTAACACCCTCCTGCACACAGGATTCGCTAACCTCCCATCAGGGGCTAAATACTCCATTATGGCAAGGGATACTATTGCAGCTTGGAAAATTACCCGCAAAGCTTACAGATTACCATTTAAAGTATCAAAACATATGGATTTATGGGGGCATCCGGAGTTTAAGGAGGGGCGAGAAAATAAAATGTTTGAGTTATGGCGTAAAAAGGGTATTGAGAAGGTCCAACATCTCCTTCATGAGGAGGAACCCAGATATAGAACTTTTGAGGAAATGCGTGAGATATATAACTTACCTGCATCACAATTTTTGTCATACGCACAAATACGGAGCTTTTTGAGCACTAGACTGGTTGATGTCTCTAAGGAGGCAATACTTAATCCTACTGATTTATTAATATGTGCACATACGCAAAGGCTCTCTATATCTGATTTGTATAGTCGCTTTAGGGACGGATGGACAGTACAGGATGATGCTTCCTTGTTCAGAAAATGGGCACGAGAACTTCACGACCCCGAGATACCCCAAAAACTGATAGAGGGATGGACCTCTGTAAGAAAAGCCATAACCAATGAAAGATGGCGAGAAACCTATTTCAAAGTTATACATGGGGCGATATACGGTTTCGATATTCCCCCACACCCTGGTAATCCAGACAGATTGCTGGCATGCCCTAGATGCTGTCAATCAAAATCCGATTTCATACATGGCATTTGGAATTGCCCCAAAATCAAATCATTCTGGGCAGAGGTCCAGTCCTTGATACATGAGATTGGAGAATCGCTCGTACCTTTAACTCCACAAACCTACGTGTTTCACAATATCCCTAGCCAATCGATAAACACTAATATTATACATACTATTCTTATAATAAGCAAAAGATGTCTGCTATCAAAATGGCTACAAGCCAAGCCCCCGACATCATCCGAAATATTGCAACAGCTAAAATACAACCTAAAAATGGAACAGCTGGAGATAGAAAAATGCGCGGAATCCCAAGCATCGAAATTTTTCAATAAATGGAAGGTTTTCATGGAAAAGTTTCTAGATCCAAACGAGATTGCTGAATGTATGCGTCCATTTAGCAATACAACATGGTATTATACCCAATTGGATGCAAATCGCTTGGGGAAACTAAAGATCACGGTTTAAAAATTAAAGATAATATAAAGCAACATTTATTGGATACAATAGGAGAAATTATACAAAGACGAGAACTATAGCTGATCATAATACAAATTCTAAATGGGGGTAACACTGTACTAATACTGAGCTGGGGGGAGGAGGAGAAGAAGAAGGAAAAAAAGGAGGGGAAAGAAAAGTAAGAGTGAAAAATTTAAGAAGATACATCTTTCTTGCTTTCCACCTGTGTATATATATACTCGCTAATTTAGTGGTTTTAGTGATAATATTGTTAGGTTATAAGTTAACAGACATAATAAAGGAAAGTAGAACAGATGATATATGTTCTTGAAGAATAGCCACTATGTGTGTCATGATGCTTTCAGTTATGTGTTCAACTCTGTTACATACATACAGAAAGAGCATGTTGTATATGTGAAGACGTATAACTTGTGGAAAACAATATGTACTTGGTAAGTAAGTAAGACACCACGCAGATATAATAAGTTATGCTGTTTATATTGAGGATATTTTCATATGTATGACACATGGCAGCCATTTATGTCAAAGGTATTATGTCACACATCCGCTGTACTGTTCTGTGATTCTTTCTTTGAAATATGAAAATGCAATAAAAAAAAAGTTTAAAAAAAAGAAAAAAAAAAAAAAGAAAAGTCATTTCATGGTGGGGTGAACGTCTATTTTTAATTTCCCTATCTGACCTGCATTTTCCGAAGTGAGGTACCAAGTAGTACGACTAAAGGGAGATATGTATGCATTGGACGGTTAATCCTCCATACTTTATATATAAGGGTTCCAATCTCTGCCCAATATGGTTGGAGTTTAGGACGTGACAGTAAGCTGATCCAAAATTGAGAATATTTAGGATAGGCGTATAGGCCATCTGGGTTATTGGGATGGGCGGGGATATTAAAGCCATATATAGCTTCATGCATTCATTTAAGATGTGATTCTCTCCACTTTTCATTAGCAATGACTTTCCACACTGAAGCTCACCCCTTAAGTATTTTGTCACTAATTTCAGGGTCTTCCAATTCTCGTGTCCATCTCTAAAACAGGGAGTGGTAACTTTTATCCACATAGATTTTCCTGATGTGGAAATATACGGTGGAGATTGAGTATCTCTTAGGAGCGGAGCTTATGAAGAAGTCTACTGAGTTAGTAGCATGCTCCTTGGTTATATCAGTTAACCTATTTTTCAAAAATCGCTGAAGTTGACCATATAGGAAAAAGTGAGATGGACAGATATCATAGAGCACCTGAAGTTCTGTAAAAGACGTGTACCTAATTTCTTAGGGCTCATGTCCACGGGCAAAATGACATTTAAAATCCGCAGCGGATCTCCCGCGCGCGGATCCGCACCCCATAGGGATGCATTGACCACCCGCGGGTACATAAATACCCGCGGATCGTCAATAAAAGTGATTTTAAAAAAAATGGAGCATGAAAAAATCTGGACCATGCTCCATTTTCATGCGGGTCTCCCGCGGGGACGGCTCCCGCGGGCTTCTATTGAAGCCTATGCAAGCCGTCCGGATCCGCGGGAGACCTAAAATAGGAATTTAAAGCATTTACTCACCCGCAGCGGGCCGCGAAGCTCTGCTCTTCCTCACGGCTGCATCTCCCTTGCTTCGGCTCGGCGGATGTGCCCGGCGCATGCGCGCGGCACGTCGACGACGTGCCGGCGATGTGCCGCCGGCGTCAGGAATTCATCCGCCGGCCGAAAATGAAGATCCGGCCGTGAGGAACAGCTGATCTTCGCCGTCCGCTACGGAAAGGTAAATGCTTTTAAATAGCTATTTTCAGTGCTCATGTCCGCGGGGCAGGAGGGACCCGCTGCAGATTCTACATGTAGAATCTGCAGCGGATCTGATTTTCCCCGTGGACATGAGGCCTTAGGGATGTGGTAGTTGTGATCCCTTCTCAACTTTTTTATTCAACCAGAATGCAAAAAGTTTGTTTTCACGACCTGCAGTAAACTCAGGAGGATTCCACATGGTCATAAGTTTTGCCAATTGAAAAGATAACCAGTATGCTTTCCACAATATCTTCCATGTAGCAATGGTATCTCAAACCAGAAGTGATCTTCTGACTATTAAGGGGAGTTTAGAGAAGCCTGTATGTAATATGGCATTCAGATTCAAAGGATGTAAAAGATTGGTTTCTAAATTGTGCTAGTGGTAGAGAAGTAGTTTGTGCCTTATAGCCAGTCCTATGAATAGCGGAAAAGACTTGCTAAATTATAACTACAGATATCTGGGAAATTTATTCCACCTCTATTCTTGGGAAGCATAAGTTTGTTCAAAGAAATACATGGGCGCTTGTTCTTCCAGATAAAGGTTGAGAAGGCCGATTGAAGTGTCTCTACATCTTTCCGTTTTAGTAACAGTGGTATAGTTTGCAGTGGATGAGGAAGTCTTGGGAAACTAAGCATTTTTATTAGGGGACACCTTCCTAAAAGGGACAGGGGAAGATTCATCCATATGTGGAGCTCTGATAAAATGTTATCAGGGGGAAACAATTAACCCCTTAAAGGGGTTGTCCCGCGAAACAAAGTTGGGGTATACACTTCTGTATGGCCATATTAATGCACTTTGTAATGTACATTGTGCATTAATTATGAGCCATACAGAAGTTATTCACTTACCTGTTCCGTTGCTAGCGTCCTCGTCTCCATGGTGCCGTCTAATTTTCAGCGTCTAATCGCCCGATTAGACGCGCTTGCGCAGTCCGGTCTTCTCCCTTCTGAATGGGGCCGCTCGTGCCAGAGAGCTGCTCCTCGTAGCTCCGCCCCGTCACGTGTGCCGATTCCAGCCAATCAGGAGGCTGGAATCGGCAATGGACCGCACAGAAGACCTGCGGTCCACCGAGGGTGAAGATCCCGGCGGCCATCTTCGCAAGGTAAGTAAGAAGTCACCGGAGCGCGGGGATTCGGGTAAGTACTATCCGTTTTGTTTTTTTTTAAACCCCTGCATCGGGTTTGTCTCACGCCGAACGGGGGGGCTATTGAAAAAAACAAAAACCCGTTTCGGCGCGGGACAACCCCTTTAAGGACATGGCCTATTTTGGACTTAAGGACGCAAAGATTTTTGGCGGATTTTCATCTCCATTTTTCAAAAGTCATAACTTTTTTATTTTTCCGTCGATGCGGCCGTATAAGGGCTTGCTTTTTGCGTGGTGAACTTTAGTTTTTGATGGTGCCATTTTTGGGTACATTGACTATATTGTGAAACTTTTATTATTTTTTTTTTATAACAGTGAGAAAAAACGCATCAATTCTGGCATAGATTTTTGGGGTTTTTTTTACAGCGTTAATTATGCAGCATAAATGTGGGCTGCTACGATTACAACGATACCAAAATTCTTACTTTTTTTTAGGTTTTTCCACTTTTCTGCAAAAAAACCCCTTTTTTTAGAAAATTTTTTTTCTAAATCGCTGCATTCAAAGTCCTGTAACTTTTTTATTTTTCTATGTACGGAGCTCTCTAAGCACTTATTTTTTGCGAGACGAGCTGTAGTTTTTATCTGTACCATTTTGGGGTACATACAGCTTTTTTGATCACTTTTATTGCGTTTTTAGGGAGACAAAACGCTAAAAATTAGCATTTTGCCTCAGTTTTTTAGTGTTTTTTTGATGCTTTTTTCTGTGCAGAGTCAAAAGCATGTGCAACTTATTGTACGCGGCGTTACGGACGCGGCAATACCAAATATGTGGGACTTTAATTTTTTCTTACCTTTTTTTATGCTAATATGACAAAAAGCACAAAAAAGGTTTTTTTTTACATTTTTCTTTTTTGTACATTTTTATTTTTTTTTACACTATTTGTGTCCCTCTGGGGGACTTAAGACACAGCACTGATGATCGCTGTGATAAGGCATGGCAGGACAGAAGTCCTGCCATGCCTTATCACTTACACAGCAATTACAGGCTATAGCAATACAAGATGCCAGTATCTGACGTCCTGTTGCCATGGCAACAAGCCAGGCTCTCTGCGATTGTATCGCGAGAGCCCGGCAACTTCACAGAAGGAGCGCGCTCCCTCTGTGAACCCTTCTCATGCCGTAATCTACATAAATCGCGACAGGTGAGGAGTTAACAGCAGAGGGTGCATTTCCGATGCACCCCCGTTGTTGCAGCGGGAGGCCGGCTATGACTGACAGCCGACTCCTGCTGCGGGATAGCGCGAGATCTCTTATGATCTCGCGCTATCCCCAGGAAGCAAGTTTACGCCCTGTTGCGGGAAGTACCACGCTGCCAGGACGTAAACTTACACCCTGGAGCGGGAAGGGGCTAAAGGGGTTTTCTAGGGAAATACTATTGATGACCTATCATCAGGATAGGTCATTAATAGTTGATCGACCGGGTTCCGTGGCTTGGGATCCTAAACGATCAGCTGAGCAGGCGCATGCTGTCAGCGCCACAATAACAGAGAGGTCAGAGCGTTGGAGCTGGGAACAGTTTAGGCCACAGAATGGGAGGAGTAGTAGGGGAGAGGGTAGTAAAAAAAAAAGGTCCTTCATTGAGAAGAGGGTGACGAAGGAGAGCCTCGGGGGAAGTCGGTCCCAAGGGTGGTCTGGTGGTTCCTGGGCAGATGTCCTTGGCATTTTGGAACCGGTTCGACAGGATGGAACCCGGTCCTTGTCCATCTGTGCCTGACGGGAAAATAAGCGGAGAAGCCGGTCACACCAAGAGTCTGCTTGCGCCCTACCAGAAGGTGTCTCTGTAAGACCCGGCCCCGTGCTCTCGGAACAGCAAGACCTATGTAGCGTGAGTGGCTTGTAACCCTGTCTTCAAGAAGTCCATGTTCTTCCACCAAGCTTTGGTAGTTGTCCCTACACAAGTAAGCGTTATGAGCAAGGTTCAGATAACTTTGACTGACGAGTGTGGCTGTGTGATCAAGCCAAGGAAAAGTAGACTGCGAAAAGGGAAAGTTACAGCAATAAGGACTGTTGCTAAAAATGCTGAGAAAACAACTGCTGGATACTGCCATGTAAAGAACTGTTTCTGTGGATGTTATCCTATGCAATTTGCAAGTTACAGTAAAACTGTGTACCTCTGCTTTTGCACACACTGACTTGGTTTGGACTCTTTTATTTCCTAACAAGATTACTCTTAGAGGTACTGGCGTCACGTGACTATTGCTCTAACCCCTTTGTTGAATGATCAGTTGGCTGCGAGAGCCATTGTGGATGGTTGGGCGGCCACCACTGTGACACGTTTCCAAATTTCCCCACTCGGGGTATCCCTGCCGTCCTCAGGCCACAGCAGCACTATGGCAATGTTAAAAGGGAGTGGTGAATGAGGGCATCCCTGTCTAGTTCCCTTCTGTAATAAAATTTGGTCATAAGAAAAGCCAGATTTTGCATTTGGGCTGAGAAGCTTCAGGTTACACTTTGCATCTTGAAAGCTACATCTTAAGATACATGTGTCAAACTCAAGGCCCACGGATCGAATCTGGCCCTCATAATCTTTTTATGTGGCTCGCGATGAGGCCCAGAGACAGAAGGACCTGCTCTCCTCTTTCCCTGGAGGATGCAGTGCTTGGCAGAAGGGGTGGTGCCAGCTCAGAGAGCTGGTGGCATCTTGGATTCTGAGCCCCGGTGCACACCTCCCCACTACTCTGTTCAGCAACTCAGAGATAGCGGCACAGCTCTCACAGCCCTACCCTGGCACCCTAGCCACCCTCCAATGTAGGAGGCTCTGTGCTAAAGAGGTGGAAGGGGAGAAACACCATCATAGTGCGTAGAGATCCATAGCCACGTTAAGTTACATTTAGGGCTCATTTACACAAGCGTATGCAGTCTCAGTCTGTGAAATACGCAGCATTTTTGGACCATATTCCTTTTCTTTTGCAAACATATGCACTGCGTTTTCCCGTGTGTAAAAAAAAAATGCAAGAAGGTCTCATAGATTATATCAGCATTCATGCGTAAATATGGATGTGTCATGAGTATTCACTGGGTATTTACGCAATATCCTTAACTTTAATGGGCAGAATAGGACATGCTGCAATTTTTTTCACGCACGTAAAAAACGCATGCCTGAATAACCCAATCCAAATCAGTGGTTTTTAAGCCATCCATATAACATGCATAAAAAATATGCATGTAAAACTGTACATATACTCCCCAGATGATCTGTCTGTTTGAACAGATTCATGCCTATAGGAATGATATTAAAGGGGTTGTCCCGCGGCAGCAAGTGGGTCTATACACTTCTGTATGGCCATAATAATGCACTTTGTAATATACATTGTGCATTAATTATGAGCCATACAGAAGTTATAAAAAGTTTTATACTTACCTGCTCCGTTGCTGGCGTCCTCGTCTCCATGGTGCCGACTAATTTTCGCCCTCCGATGGCCAAATTAGCCGCGCTTGCGCAGTCCGGGTCTTCTGCAGTCTTCTATGGAGCCGCTCGTGCAGAATGCAGGCTCCGTGTAGCTCCGCCCCGTCACATGCCGATTCCAGCCAATCAGGAGGCTGGAATCGGCAATGGACCGCACAGAAGAGCTGCGGTCCACGGAGACAGAGGATCCCGGCGGCCATCTTCAGCGGTAAGTATTGAAGTCACCGGAGCGCGGGGATTAAGGTAAGCGCTCCGGTAAGCTTTCTTTACCTCCCTGCATCGGGGTTGTCTCGCGCCGACCAGGGGGGGGGTTGAAAAAAAAAAAACCCGTTTCGCGCGGGACAACCCCTTTAAGAATGGTTTTCTTGATATGTGGGATCCATGGATAAAATACAACTACCTAGTGCTATAATAAGGAGTAAAAGAGAGAAGACGAATGGGTGAGACATTAATCAGTTGGGTCAGTTAATATATGTCTAAAAAGATAATAATCTTTTGGCATTAAATTAAATAATATCTTTGGAAATTGGATCTTACTTCCTCCCCCCCATCCAAATTGTTTTCCCTTCTTTCCCTTTACAATCTCTACCCCCTCTTTCTTTTCATCCTCACCCTCTAAAGGCCCTTTTACACACAATGATTATCACTCAAAAGCCATCTTTTGAGTGCTAATTATCATTGTGTATAAATGTGCGCCCATCGTGCACTTACCTTGCATTTTTCCTCCATCGCTGACTTCAGGTCCGCATGAAATCCTCGACCCTCAGGACAATAAGATAAGATGGACCACATGCTGAGTTCTCTGCAGGCAGCGCTGAGAACAGATGATAACATTCTTTAACAGCTGTTAACAGCCTCTGTCCCGCTGGAGAACAATAGGGATGAATTTAGAGAACAGACCACCCACTGTTCTCTAAATACATGCAATAAAGTACTAAAGGACTGATTTAGCCCTTTAGTACCTATGCAAAATGATCGCTCAGAACTGTCAACTCTGAGGAATTTTGAGCGATCATCTGTGTGTGTAAATGCACCTTTATTTCTTAGTTTATGTTTACTCTAAAAGTTTTAGAGATAAGGGACCAAACAGGGCTAATTTACATCTATACAAATATGAAGTTTTCATTTGCATCATACATTAAAAAGATGTATACACCATATATACTCGAGTATAAGCCGAGTTTTTCAGCAATTTTTTTATGCTGAAAAAGCCCCCCACGGCTTATACTCGAGTGAGGTATAAAAAACAAACAAAAAAACCCCGCAATACTCACCTCTCAGCCGGCGTCTGTGTCCCCAGCCTGATGGTCTTCCCGGCGGAGCGGCAAGCTGCTTGAAAATTCTCCCCGCTGTCATGTTCCTGCTCGGCTTTGAATTCCCCCGCCGTCAGCGCTGTGTAATTAAGTGCTGTGGTTAGTTTGAGCGCCAGCCGACACTCGATCATTCACAGCCATTCAGTGAATGACATTACTAAATGGCTGTGATTGGTTTATCGAGCGCCGGCTGTGATTGGCTGGCGCTCGATCCAATCACAGCGCTTACTTGCTGACAGCGGGGAGAATTCTCAAGCAGCTTGCCCCACCGCCAGGGAGACCATTGCGCCGGGGACACAGACGCCAGCTGGGAGGTGAGTATTGCGGATTTTTTTTACCTAGTATATACTCGAGTATAGCTAGGCTTATACTCGAGTCAATAAGTCTTACCATTTTTTTGTGGTAAAACTTATTGACTTGGCTTATACTCGGGTTGGCTAATACTTGAGTATATAGGGTAAGTGATAATTGTTTTGTGAAATGCCTTTGTTTCCTCCATAAAAATCAATGAAGTTAAAAAATACGCATCTAATACAAATCGCACGTATGCCTGTGTGGACGAGCCCTGGAAAATGGCTCTTTGAAGGCAACGATAATGCTAATGTGGTCTCTGTAAAAATGAGTTTGACACCCCTGTCTTAAGAGAACCATTAACCCAAGGATGTTAATTCATGTCCTTGCTTCCATAGCTGTGAGTAAGCCGCTAAATCAGTTTTCCTCTTTTCTTATGGCTTGAATGCACCACTAAGCCAAAAATGATTCATCCTCACTTGACATCACTTGACAAATTACTTACCCCTGTTCCCTTCCCCTCTTCTTCATGGTGCTTTGCTGTAAAGCCCAGAGGAAATTGAAATAAAACTCAGTTTTGTAAAAGTTAACCCATAAATCACTTGTGTAGCTTAGGGAAACGCCTGACCCAGTTTCCCTTTCTAAAGTAGGAGTGCAGAGTAGACAGTAGGACTGCACACACTACATTGCAGGTGCTCGGGAAGCCCGGCCATGACCTCAATATGTTATGCACTGTCAGGAGACCTCTCTGAAAGCATCTCATAGTCTGATTTACAGAGCTAAAATTCCAATCAACCTAATACCACTGGTAAAGTTTAAGAAGATACAGTATGTCAGATCAGGGGAGGACCTGTGATTTATCAAGCCTTCGTAGAAACACTATATATCCCAAGCCTTTTCTGCTAATTAATGGCCTAAAGGACACCAAATGAAGTTTAGGGGATGATGTAGTCAATGCGCTGACTTGAACTTGATGAAGAATCAGTGGTAGAACCTTTCTTAACCGAATAAAGTACTCCAATATGGATGGGTTAAGGGCTCCTATCCATGGGCGATAGGTCATTGCGTTATCCACGGCGATTATCCAGCCGCAGGTAAGGCAGTGAACGCTTTCCATAGCGATATTCTATCACAGCTGTGGACAGGGGGCCTTAATGGAACTTCTCATATTGTACAAGCAGTCCAATCTGCAGGCATGATGTTATAGAGCCGGAGGAGCTGAGCAGAGTGATATATAGTTTTGTGGGAAAGATTCAGTAGAACTTGTATGTTATTCATTTAAATCTCTATTCATTCTGGGTTTAGGAGTCCAGTGGACGTTCCTAGCAGCTATTTCTGGGCTAAGGGGTCCAATTGGCAGTTCTGTCAGTGATTGTGCAGTGTCCCGTAGAGTGGCCCCAGAACAAGGAACACATTGAGGAGCTGGGAGGGTAAAGTGGTCACTTGTCACAGCAGCACTTACCAGGCTCCCTCCCGGAGGGGCACACGTAGCCTCAGCCAGAGCAGCGCTGGGCCTCTTCCGGACACCCTAAGGTTTATTATGCCTAATAAACTGGAGAACAGGGATAGCAGATATCTGGGTGACACCACCATTCTGTTACCCACTGATATGACCCTCAAATCCCTGGGAATGGTCAGGACCTGGCAAAACTTTACTAAGAAGAAGTTCCAGCTGATGGTACAATTTACACAATATAGGCAGTGCAGCTAAAGAAGCAGACTTGAGAGCACCTCCACCCAGTGATCCCAGACTTCAGGACGGCCGGGTGTGAAAAATAAATGGGTGTACCTCTGCGCGGTGATCCCCTAGACCAGGACCGCCACATAGGAAAAATAGTCAGTGAGTACCTCTGCACTAGACCGTATGCACCTTCTCTTACTCACACTCTCTCTTTCTCTCTTCTCTCAAGGGACTCACTCTGACACGGCTGCTGTCACACAGGTAGTCAGGAACCGCTCTTCTTCCTCCATTCTTCATCATGTGAGGGTTGAAGGTTCCCCCATGTGCCCGGACCTCTTTCTCAGGGAACCAGAAGAAATGAACTCTCTCAATCACACCCAAGGCACTCATACTTATAATCTCTCACATACTACACGACAGGACATAAATTGATAGACAGAATACACATGACAGAATGACAAGACACTTTTGCACAGCACACCAACACAAGACACTACATGTATGACTTTTATGGAGGGGGCCAGGATAGCATGTACTGAGCCACTACAGTTTACATTCTGAGATAACTGTTTGGTTACTGAGAGGACCGCCCACTGGACTCCTAAGACTGCAAAGAGCAGGAAATTAAATGAATAAATATAATTAAGGCTGAATATTTCCCCAGAAAACCATATATCAATCTATTGAGCCAATCCTGCTCTCTAACACGCCGCTGGTAGATTAGACAACATTTTCATGTTGACAGGTTCTCGATACTCCAATACTATACAAATCACAACCCCTCCACTGCATAAAAACAATCTTTGGTTATGCAAAAGCATTTAGTTGCAACCGCTGCTGGCATAGAAGGCACCTACTAAGTTTATGGGGTAATAATTTTTTCACATGGGTGATATTTAGACACATTTAGACACAACGATTATTGCTCAAAATTGGCTTTTGAGCGATAACCGTTGCATCTAAATGCGCTGCCATCGTGCACTTTTCGTGCACTATTCGTTCATCGCTGATTTTTAGCAAGCTAAAAGTCAGTGATGAGCCTTATTAGTGACGCACACTGGGCTCTCAGCGGGATACCAGCTGATAGCATTCATTCACTTGGTATTCCGCATGGAGCTCTGGGCGGGATACCAGCTGATTGCATTCTTTTAGCTGGTATCCCTCTTGGACCTCTCAGCAGGATACCAGCTGAGAGCTCCAAGAACAAAGCAGCTGTTTGCATATACAAAGCAGCTGCTGTTCTCGGAGCTGTCAGTGGTGTCCCACTACGCCTTCATCAAACTCTTAAGTAGCTAATTAGCTACTTAAGAGTTATGCAAAGATGATCCCTAAAAACTGTTACTCAAACTGTCGTTGAGCGATTTTGAGCGATCATCTTTCAGTGTAAATGGGGCTTTACCTATTAGGTCTGAATGCTATAGAGATTGTAGCAGCAATGAATTGGGAAACAGTAGTCATATGACCCTTTTTCTTTTGATATATAAAGGTCCTAGAGGTGGAGCCCGCACCTATCAGGCACTTATGGCATATCCTGTGGATATAACATAAATGTTTACGACAGGAATACCCCTTAATGCTCCATGATGTATACTTATATACTGCAGGAGTCATCAAACGATGGCAAGTTCAAGTGCCCAATGAGGACTAAAAAGAATGTCAAAATATTTTAAATAAAAGGTAATAAAAAAAAACCTTTCCTCATATTTTACTCTACTTAGTTTTCCAGTACATTATATGGTACATTACATAGCACCATTAAGGAATACAACTCATTCCACCTTAGATATGATGAAATTGTGGACTGCCATTGACTGCACCATGACTTCATTATTTATTATGGGAAATAACATTACAATTGACCTTGTGGCCATCGCAAGAAATCCAACCAATATTTTCTTGTGGGAAATATTGATGTTCCATTAACCCTGGGATTTTACAAACACACTAAAATGACGAATGCTCAAATACAGAAGAAGTCAGGAAGAAGGTGAATACTTTTTCATGGCACTGGATGTTAACTGAGATACGTTATTAGAATTGCATAGATTTTGGATATTACCTACTAATCACCTGGAGGTGGCACTGTTGCTGCCTACACGTATGTCTAGTCTATGACATATAGATTAATGTTATAAGGTACGTAGCTGTACAATCCATCTGTAGGCAATACTCACATCTGCTGTGTGTAAAGTTTATGCAGAGAGATTGCATGACAACTACACAAAGAAAGAGAGATAAACTGGTTATTCTGTCACATTAGTACCGGAAGTCAATGGGGGGAAATAGAATAGTATAGTAGTTATGTATTAAAAATGTCACCTAATAGTCATGAAGCTTTTACTAGAAATGTCAGGTATTATGCCGGTAGAACATTGCTTCCCCTCACAGGTACATGGGAAGAAAAGTGACACCCTTTCTAAGGCCATCTTCAGTGCCCACTTCATAGAACGTGGATCGTCCAATACTAGATTAAAGTTAGAAAAGAATGAAAAGACCATAAAAGTATTGCTTACTTTTACTGCACCTTCCTATTCAGAGGCATGCCCCAAAAATATAGATAACTATGACAGCTAATACTACGGTAATAGAATTATCCGGCTACGCATGGGTCTATTTCGTGTACAGGCTAATGCCCATGGCCAGATTTCTGACGGAAATCTGCAGCGTTGCCCCACAGCGATTAGGTTCTATTGAACCTAATAGCTCAATGCTTACGCTGCGGAATTCTAGCGCTGAATTCCGCAGTGTGAAAGAAACAGCGGCATGCTCTACTTGCCTCGGGAATACGCGCAGCCGGCTTCCATTGTAGTCAATGGAAGCTGGCCGTCACGCTATACTTCCGCTGTAGCCAGCGCGTCACGCACTGTACTGCACATGCGCACCGGCTCACCAGGCGGGACACGCAAAGCGGATCTGGAGAGGTGAGTATTGGGTCTTTGCGGGCGCCGTGACGGACTCCGCTGCGATATTCCGCTGGCGGAGTCCGTCACGGCCGTGGGCATGAGGCCTAACTGTTTGTTGTTTGCATGTGTGGTCAAAAACTTTGTTTGGTACTGATATGCAACCAAAATAATAAACATAAAAAGTACAGTACGTTTACGGCAAATAAAGAACAATTGAACTATACTTACCCCTCTGTGGCCCTCGGAATCCAGTGCTGCAGCCCTGCTGTAGTCCTGGTGATTGCTGTGACAGATGATGTCACAAGAAATCATGGGAACACTGCAGCCAATGAGAAGCTGCTGCCGACACCTGATTTCCTGTGACATCATCTGTCACAACAATCACCGGGACCACAGCGGGGCTGCTCTGCTGGATCCCGGTAGCCATCGAGGGGTAAGTACAGTTCACTTTATTATTTTAATATAGGGGGTCCTATTGAAGCGGGGTTGTCCAGTAAGCGGACAACTCTTTAATATTTGTGTTTGTATTCTGATTATTTGGCGAATATGGCAAGAACAGTAGGTCTTAGAGAGCTCAAACCTGGTTTAAAACATTCTGAAGTGTCTGATTTACCTGTAAGGCAAATTTGGTGCAGATTGGTCCAGTCGTGCATAAAGAACAGACAACAGCAATTCATTTTATATATATAAAGAAATGGCAAGCTTTTGTTTCTGACCTTTTTTCCCAATTGTTCTACATTTAAAGGGCTATCTTAAAGAGACTTTGTTGGCTGCTTTGAGCCCTATAAGCTAAGCTGGAGATGTAAGTTTTATACTTACCTTCCCCGTCGTTTCTTCCGTGTCAGCGTTGAAGGACGCCTCTCAGTTCTAAGTAGTCATCCCATTCTTGCCGCTCAGAGGTGTAACTATAAGGGATGCAGGGGATGCAGTTGCACCCAGGCCCCAAAGCCTTAGGGGGCCCATAAGGCCTCTCTTCTTCATATAAGAAGCCTAGTACTATGAATAAAGCATTATAGTTGGGGGCCCTGTTACAGACTTTGCATTCGGGCACAGGAGCTTCAAGTTACGCCTCCGGTGCCGCTCAATGCACTGCAGCAGCAGGTTTGAGCATTGGCACTGCTGGAATGGAGGGGAAGGCAAGTATAACACATGGCCGGACTCAGCGGGACACCTACTTTCAGCCAATAAGCTTAGCTTACATTGTTCAATGAGTTTCTTTAACCATTTATACTGTATCTGCAAGATATGTATCAAATGCTTAAAGGGAAGCTGTCACCTTATATAATTAAGCTCCATAAACTAAGTCTGAGTCCGGGGATGTAATTTTAATAGTTGCCGGGCTCACCGTTCCTACGCTGTCGCCCCGGGTATCAGCACTCTGTTTATCAGTATGACTCCTCTTCATTCCTTACAGACACAGGAGCTCCACTGTTCTCTATGCACCTATTGGGCATTTATGTTATATCTTGTGCATATGAGGATGCTGCTTTTTAAGTCTGTGATGTGACTCTCATCTGGGGATGGAAACCTTTGTACATTGCAAGATGCACAAATCGCACGCGAATACGAACCCCCGCTTTTTTTAATGGGGTCATATACACAAGCAGCATGTCCTGTCTCTTCACATTCCTTGGAACACATCGCCCATTGATTTCAATGGGAGCTTTAATGCATTGCAAGGTTCTCGCATGCCACGCAATGTGCATGCAAGTGCAATGTGAGATTTCCCATTGAAATCAATGGAAAATGCTTCCAATCCTCTATCGCGTGTGAAACTCGCACAAAAGGATTGGAATTTCACAGATGTGATGCAAGGCATTTTTGCCTGAAAAATGCCTCACGTCCGTGAGTAAATCACACGTTCACAAGCGCGATACTGGGCATAGGTTCACGGCCCAATATCGTTCTTACCTGTGCGTAGGAAGCCTTAGATGACAGTTGTCAATTATATTGGAAAGCTGTCCCTTTAAGAAGAAATTGACTTATCTTAAACTTTTTACTTTCTTTAAAGCCTACATCTCCTATTGTTTCTTATGTCAAAATCATTGGAAGGCCTGATCGAAAAAATGAAACAAAGTGTCATTCAGTATGGGGTGTCATTATGTCATAGTGACTCTGTGAGAGACTTTATCATGTCAAATTGATAAAAAATGTATTACATGGTTTTAGCCTAAATGGATACATTTGCATTCACGTTCCTCATTTTTTCATTTTTGCTCACATCCATTATTCATTATGTCACTGTGTCCCTATGACTGATAGCATTAATGCATTTCGCTCTGGTGACCTCATAGCTTAAGAGAGTCTATGCTGAAAGCACCAATAAAATGCCATTTAGTGACACTCTGAAACACCATAGATTCTAAACAAGTATTATAAGTAGTCCGGGCAAGGGGAGGAGGAGAACAGATAATGGCTCAGCTATACAGACCCACATAAATGTGATAAATACGATGACTATAAAGAAAGAAGAAACCGACAATAGATGCAGTGTATTGCTACAGGACTTACATTCCCCAGCAACATAAACAGTTATGGTGCTGTTAAGGGATGTGACAGGGAGACGGGTGATGTATTTTTTATTCTCACTCCAATGCTGCCGCCCTCCAAAATCGTGCGGCACTGGAAGATCTGACTCTTTTCAGAGTCCTGTGCACATGCTCTCCTATGCAAGTCTATGGGAGTCGCTCGCACATGGGACTCACAATCTTCGAATGGGGACAGCACTGGATCGTGGGAGCAAGTAAGTATAAAAATATATCACCTGGCTCCCTGTCACGTCCCCTAACAGCACCATAACGATGCCTGACACTCATCCCTGTGTGTCCTCACTCCCTTGTTGTTACACAGGAGCGAGTATTGCTGGCTCTCTGAGATTTCACTACTCGCTCTCCCCCGCCCATCTCCATTCACTTAACACAGCGGCCGTTCAGTACTGAACGGCTGCTATTTACACTGAACGATCATTGTTCAGGATCATCGCTCATCGTTTAGACTGCATAAAATTCTGTACGATGATCGTTCAGTATTAACAGCAGCCGTTCAGTACTAAATGGCCGCTATGTCAAGTGAATGGGGCAGCGATATTCGCTCCTGTGCAATAGCATGGGAGCGAGTTCACGCAGGCCCAAGTGTCGGGTATCGTTTGCCCGACATTCGTCCCGTGTAAATGAGGCTTAACCCATCTGTAGCTTTGCAGCAATGGCCATGCAAACTCTGTTGTACCTCCTCTTTTCTTTGTATATCCTTCCGTTTCCCCACACCAATCTGTTAGATTCAAAGCAACCAGAAGCCGAATCTATCAAGTGAGTGGTCTCTTCCGCTCACTGTCAATGGGTGATGTCAGGTTTCTCTGCCCATGGACATCACCCATTGACAGTAAGAGGAGGTGATGGCCCACTTAGCAAATTCAAAACACAGAGAATCACATCTAATGGAGGTCAGGTAAAAAGTGGGTTGTACAAAAAAAGAAGAAGGTGCAAATGAATACTCTTGCAAAAACAAATAAACAATTAAACGGTTACCATAGAATGACCTCTTTCTAGCTACAGCTAACTAAATCATAGTTAAATCAAGTCAAGCACTCGGGAATCTTTGGTGCTATCATTGAAATTGAAGCACAGTGCACCTGCTCAACTTATGCTTCCTGCACTGCCGGACCTGCATTTTCTTCATTCAGGGACCAACCGGGCTCCCCTTCTCATGATCAGTGGGGGTCCCAGTAATCAGAACCCCATGGATCAGCTAGTTATCCCTTACCCCGTGGATAGGGAATAATTTGTAATAATAATAGGGATTACTGAGGCTGGCCTTACTTACACATTCCTGCCAATTAACTTCACAAAGTTCTCCTAGGTCTTGATGCTTCGCTCTTCAGTCTTTCTGGTCTTATGTAGCATCTGTGCCTAGGTCCCACTGCTCACCTGGCCAGTCCAGCAAGTTCTTTAAACAACCACCTTGGAAGACTCTAGCAGTCTGCAGGCTATCACACTTTTCCAGCAGCCGGGTGCACCTTAGCATTCAGTAGTACTTCAGCTATTACAGGAGTCCCCGCACTCTGATCGCTCTAGTAAATTCTTTTATAGGGTGCCTGAGGAGCCAAAAAGATGTGGGCTCTTCCAGGTGCCGGAGTTTACTTTAGAGCTTACAAGGCTGCAAATCTTCTGGCACTTCATGCACCTAGCATTACTGCCATGCCCTTCATTTGGTGCACATTCCTCTCTTCCTCTGCTCCCCATTGCCTTGTCTAATATGTATTCGGAGCTTGGCACAGCTGAAGTGGCCAGGTATAGTAAGAAGGAAGAGCAGAGCTGTATGCACAGTTCCTCCGCTATTTATTTTGATGAACTTACACAGTGGGGAAGCCAGGCATGTGTGGTTTCCCCTGCTTCGTTGCAGAACAACCTTGTACAGAGAAGACCTCAGCACTTCATTGCTTTTGTAAAGCTGGAGTGCTGTTCCACTCTACAGTGTGGCGTGCAACCGCTCTCACTCCCCACTCCTGGCTGGGTCATCCCCTCCAGTCCATGACCCAGCCAGGAGTGGGAGTGGGGACTGAGAGGAAGGACCGGCCAAGAGCCTGTGATAAAACAGTAGCTGTGATCTGGCTAAGGAAGAGTTAATAAAAGTAAAATTGCGGATGCCATAAAATGGAGGATGGAAGTATGCCTATTTAAGGGCAAGGAAATTACTCTTCTGAATCTGTATCGGTACAAATAAAGAAGTTATTTTTACTGAAGAAACTGCCTTGGTGTCTTGGAATCTCCCTACTATGTGGGGTGCACTGAGGCGCCAGAGGTGTCAGCGCTGCAGCACTGTTTACCTGAGATCCCCTCCAATGGCCAGAATCATGACCGGGTAGGGGAGAAGAAAGCTGTGATAGGCATAGTTGGTGCCATTTTGTTGTAGCCTCTATGAAAGTGTGTGGGCCAGGGTTCCACCTCATAGTGACGCGGGTGGTGACGCAAATAACACATCACCACTCAGAAGAGACAGCCCCCTGATAGGGACATTCAATACATCCCACCTAGGCCCCTCCAACTGATAATGCAGCCAGTGGTGGCCATCTCATCTCTCTAAATAGTAGCTGTGTCACAAGTGCATAGAGTGGTAGCAGCATCACTGCGTCAGTGGGTGGCGTTTGCGCTGTCCCCATGCTAGGGAAGCAGTGCCACAGGAATAGCATTGCACCGAAAAGGCCCGATAACTTGATCCTGAAGAAGATGACGGCAGTATGGACACGCTAGCGATAAAGCAGACAGAACTATTAGACCGATGCAATGACTGTTAGTGTGCTCACACTATAGAGGCTGTGACGGACAAGTTCAGACTGGGTGAATATATTGTCGAAGCAAGAGAAATCAAGTAATCTTGTAGATATGATACCTTTTAATGGCTAACAAAAATACATGATGTTATAGCGAGCTTTCAAACCATCCCACCTCCATTGATGGCCAAATCACCAGAGCCACCAGGATACCCAGAAATCAATTACTCCGATACAGAAAGAAGGAAGGAAACGGTTGTGTACCTCTAGTAGTAACCTGCAATTCACAGCTAGAGGTACTAAGGAAAACCCCAAAGAAACTCCACCATAACCTACACAAGGATGACCGTCTGAAAACCATATTCCCGGACCCTCCGCTTCTGTGTTACAGGCAACCTACAGATTATAGGAACTTTATAATCAGGAGTGCATTGTCCTCCGACACACAAAAAGGAGCTTATCCCTGTAATGTAAGGAACTGCAAGACCTGCTCACATGTACTGACTGCGGACAGGATACAAATCCCCAACACACAGCAGGACTATAAGATCCCTGGGACATTCACATGTTCCATGTCTGATGTTGTGTACCTGATTATGTGCAGTAAATGTCCTGTTGGGGGGCTTTATGTTGGAGAAACAGGACAAAAACTTAAAGTGAGGATGAGATCTCATTGCCACACAATTAATGTGAGAAAAAGGGAATTACCTGTGGCCAAGCACTTTTCTAGTCACATAGAACATATGAAAGTTGCCATATTAAAAGGCAATTTCAAATCACAAAGCCTTAGAAGAAATTGGGAGTACAAATTTATAACAACATTTCACACTTCAATAGAGGCCTTAATTCTTCAAGATGATTCAAGCATGACCGGGAAGTATGAGAAATCTATAGCACAGGTGTGATTGTTCCCAATCACATTTTGCTCTACTGGCTAACACGGTACCAATCTTTTCTCATTATAGCACAGATAACACTCTGGCCTGGTGACCCCCTAACACTAATTCAGAGACCATAAAACCTTCACATTCCTATCAATGGACTATTTAAGTATTTATTTATTTCTCTACTCATTTGGTTCTGGTATTTTTTTAAGTGTAAATTAATCACATCATGTCTGTGCCTTGTCATAAGTATATATATATATATATATATATATATATATATATATATATATATATTATATTCACATATACACACGTGCCTCTTTGGATCTACTTCATTATGCCTGAGGAAGAAACCTAAGTAGGTTCTCTATAACATCGTGTAATTTTGTAAGGAAAGTGTACAGTTGTCAAACTCTAAAAAGCCCCAGTGCTCCAGGAGATAAGCCAATATGTAGAAATGTAAATGTGGGACTTACTTTGCAGGGGTGTCTCAGTAATCATATTAATGCCACAGTAATAATATTAACCCCTTCAGTAATATTAACCCCACAGAAATAATATTAATCCCCTCAGTAATATTAACCCCACAGTAATAATATTAACCCCTTCAGTAATATTAACCCCAGAGTAATAATGTTAGCCCCCTCAGTAATATTAACCCCACAGTAAAAATATTAACCCCCACAGCAATAATATTAACATTTTCTGTAATATTAACCCCAGAGTAATAATATTAACCCCACAGTAATAATATTAACCCCAGAGTAATAATATTAACCCCACAGTAATAATATTAACCCCACATCAGTAATATTAACCCCTTTAGTAATATTAACCTCAGAGTAATGATATTAACCCCCTTAAAGGGGTTGTCCCGCGAAAGCAAGGGGGGTTAAGCACTTCTGTATGGCCATATTAATGCACTTTGTAATATACATCGTGCATTAAATATTGGCCATACAGAAGTTATATACTTACCCCCTCCGCAGAAGCCCTGTGCGGCGCGAGCACGCCGGAGCGGCCCCATTCAATGGGACAGAAGAGCAGACTGCGCAAGCGCGTCTAATAGAGGGATAAGAAGGCTGCGGTCAGAGCAATGGAGACCGGGACGCCAACACCGGAGGGGGTAAGTGTATAACTTCTGTATGACCAATATTTAATGCACGATGTATATTACAAAGTGCATTAATATGGCCATACAGAAGTGCTTAACCCCACTTGCTTTCGCGGGACAACCCCTTTAATATTATTTACCCCACAGTAATAATATTAACCCCCTCAGTAATATTAACCCCAAAGTAGCCACAGTAATAATAGCCCCACAACCCATATACTTACCTTCTCCTTGTAGTCAGTGCTGCTCTTCCTCTGCTTAGCGCAGCTCCTGGGTGCACACTGATGTCAGTGTGTGAGCCTGGAACACTTCCTCCCTTGTCCTCTCCTGTGGAACTAAGGAGGAGAGGACTCAGAGGAGGAGGGTACACTGACGTTGGTGTGTGCATTGGGATCAGCGTCGCAGTAGGATTACCGGTGGAGAGCTGCGGCACCCCACCAGTAATCACTACAGTGGTGAGCGACCATCAGCATGTGTGCCATAGGTTTGTGGGCCACATAAAATGAGGTGGCTGGATTCAGTCCATGGGTCTTCTTGTGTTTGACATGTGTAACCTAGCCAGTCTGAGGAGGCTCATAAGGCCATGCAATGCTTCTCTGAAGCATGAGGAAGAGGAGCATGCAGGCTTTATAAGTCTCCACACCTCTACTAGGTGCTCTCCACAAGGAGAAACTATTACCCTCTAGAGCTTAATATGTAGTGGCCCAGAGTTAATGGGGTCCCTCCATAATGTTAAATGTTTGTCTTGTGCAATGGTATTGTCAGTGCCTTTTATGTTGTATGCATTTGATGTGCATTGCACCTCTGCAGCACTGAATAGGTTAAAATCTGGGTTATGTCTGGGAAATGTATCTTGTTGTATGTCATGTGACTACGTTTTTTATATATATATATATATAAGTTGGTGAGGATTTTAGAGAGAGAAGAGGGAGGGTTTTTCCCATGAGCAAGTGAGTGAGTGACACAGACACTGTTTGGTCTGTGTGGTCCAGAATGGAAGAGGCCGAGCGATGGCCTGAAGCCCGTCCTGGGCCTACACTACCAGGATGTGCCAGTGTGTGCCAGTGGAGCTACATGCACTATGAGTGAGAGAGAAGGAGAAGGACACCAGAAGAGTGAGTGAGGACTGATAGAGAGTAAGAAAGGAAGAGAGAGTTTGCCGGGAGAAGGGTCTCACAGATAACTGGGACTGTGGATTGTCTGGATTACCCTGAGAAATCCTTCCTGTCACACCACTTTCTGAGAATATGAAGTGTTTTCCGAACTGTTGCTGTTAATTGTTGGACCTTTATTTGAATTAAGTAAATGGGCATTACCAACCATTCCTGGTTTGCTCAGAAAGTTATCCCTATGTGTGGACTACTTTATTACAACCTCATGGATTCACCGCAGAGGATGGAATGGTGGCATCATGAGTGACAAAGGACTTTAAGGTAACCGCTAGTTACCCTTTTACTGTGACCTCCCCCAGTAGTAACTTGGACGGGTCCTGAGCTACCCTCAGAGGAGGAGATGATAGATCCCCTGTGACAGAAACCTTTATCTACCCCACCATCTCCTCAGCTGTGGGCCCACTCTTCGGACACTGCAAATATAATTATGCATATGGAAAACCTTATATGCACTGCTGCATGCTCATCCAAGCAGTTCCACCGAATATGGTTATACCTCATTGGAGTTTTTTGTCTTCCTCTAGTCTAGATCTACATTGGAGGGTAATAAGATGTACAAGATAGACATGTCTTTTTTCAGCCTAGCATACTGTGTTACTATAGTTCTACTGGTTAGAGTTCACTTTTCCCTTTGATACTTGGACTCTCTCAGTGGTGATTCTGTAGACTACCACTCGATGTAGAGGACCATTTGCCTATGTAATTTTTAATATATTTCCCTTTGTTTTTCTTCTGTTATTCCCTTCCTCTCTCTCTCTCTGGTATTTCTCTCCAGCCCCTCTCTTCATGTGTCTTCCCTATTTCATTTCTCACTCGCATGGGAGAATGTGGGCTATGTATTAGCAGTCCTGAAAGCTCATTGAATTACTATTCTTGACATCTTACACTCTTTGATTGAGCAAATAAAACCAGCTATTGACAATCACACGGAAAATTCATCATACATATTGCATGAATAATTCACCAAATGTTTAATATTTTTCTTTCCAATAATTTTAATATTTCATACACAAAACCATGTCACACCCCTAATGTTAAAAATTGGTTACAAACCCATATGCTACAACATGAAAGAATGTGCTCTTATAAAATAATAGATAAAAGTGCTATTGATGGTCCTCCATTGAAAAGACAGGTATAGATCGTGGGGGCCTTGCAGTATACTGATATCAAGGCAGAGTCAATATCGCAGTGCTACACCCACAACACGGAAGCAGATCCAGGCCAGCATCATGATGGCAGCCCGGCCCATCTGACAGTGGGTCTGACACATGTGCCCTGTTATTTGGTGTCGGATGCTGACCTGTATACATCCATCTAAATGGTATATGGCCTGATTGGTCGGCAGGGAGGTGTTGTTCCCAGCTACTCAATCAGCCACTGCTATAATATATTCTAGCCCCTCCTCTGAGAGGGCGCCAGTTATTTCTCTGTTGGTGGACTTCCAGTTCTGTCCATGGTCTCACCCTAAATTCAGATAAGTCACTGCTGTTCAAACTTGTAATTGAGGTGTTACATCTTCTTCCTTTACTGTTATGACTATTGCTATTTAACATCTGTCTATTGTCATTCCCTTATCTACCTAGGGTCAGTTAAGGAAGCTCTCAGGTTCTGGACATCAGCACAGACCTTACTTTACGAATGATTTTTCCTTATTAGTACATTAGGGGGAGATTTCCCTCTTCCCTTTGTTTAGTTCCTTTATTGGTTGTTTTGTTATTCGTGTTTTTACTAATGTGTACATCCCTCCTTTTGGACAATGATTACTTCTGATCCAAACAAGGTGTTTGTGGTGTCTAGCTTGGATGGAACAACTGGTTATTAAGGTACTTACAGAAAACTTGATATTGATGCTGCAGTTGTAGCAGGTTGTGAGACATTGCATGTGTCCGGAAATTGGCATGCCCGTATCAGACAATTAATATTTCATAGAGCTTCAGATTAATTAATTAATGCCTCTCTATGTTGATTAAAGTGTAATTAATACTCAGAGGATTGCCTTTGTGTATAGCGTGTTTTAATATTTACAGCAAATAAAGAGCTCGTTCTTCAATCCTTCGGTGGAGGATCCTTTCCCATTGCTACTATGAACTGGAGGGTGTAAGGTCCTTAAAGAGGTTTTCCGAGTACTTTTTTTCCCCGAGCCAACTGAAGACAAAGGCAGAAAAACACCATAGATTCTTTTTTCTAGCAATCAATGGAAGTTGCAGCACAAAACACCCTCCTCCCCCATCACAACTTCAGACATGTCTCTGTACAGGTAGTAAGGCTTAAGTTTTGCAACTACCATCTGATCCCGGTACAAATGATTCACTACCAGGTTCATAACAGGTTTACTTTTCAGAACCTCACCTACTGTATTCTTATTGCTATGGACTGTAATTGAGTACGCTGTCACCTTCACTCCCAATTATTCTAAAGCCCCGTGGCTCACTGGCAGCATGGTGACTCAGTGGTTAGTAGCAATGCAGCAGGGCCGGCCTAAGGCTAGATGTGTGCTGGTGCGCTGTATGAAAGTTTTTATTGGCGACCGCCTTCCCATCATATCAAAAAAACCTTGGATAGTATACTGGGTAGAATTTCCGAGGTCTAGTTCTAAGAATACAGGCTATTGAATGTGTTTTAGGCCAGTTTCACACAAGCATATTACAGACACAGACATGCATGTGATAAGCGCCTGACAAACTAGCCACATGGGGTTCATTTTTTCCATTTTGACCACTTGAATTTGCAGTCAGTTTATTCATTTACGCCTTCTAAGAACCATAACTTTTTATTTTTATTTTTTAGTTGTATGAGGGCTTATTTTTTTTATGGGACGAGTTACATTTTCTTAACCTCTTTCCACTGCAGCCCTTTTATGTTTTATCATTTTCACTTTTTCCTCCCCACTTTCAAAAGCATGAAACTTTTTTTTTTAATCATAATTTCTTTATTTTTCTGGTGACATAGCTACATGAGAGTTTTTTTTTGCGGGATGAATTGTATTTTTTAAAGGGACCATTTATATAACCATGAAATGCATTGGAAAACTTTTAAAAATTTCAAAGAAATGTAAAAAAAATGCAATTGTGCCATTATGGCTATATCAAATTTATATATATATATATATATATATATATATATATATATATATATATACACTACCGTTCAAAAGTTTGGGGTCACATTGAAATGTCCTTATTTTTGAAGGAAAAGCACTGTACTTTTCAATGAAGATAACTTTAAACTAGTCCTAACTTTAAACAAATGCACTCTATACATTGCTAATGTGGTAAATGACTATTCTAGCTGCAAATGTCTGTTTTTTTGTGCAAAATCTACAAAGGTGAATAGAGGCCCATTTCCAGCAACTATCACTCCAGTGTTCTAATGGTACAATGTGTTTGCTCATTGGCTCAGAAGGCTAATTGATGATTAGAAAACCCTTGTGCAATCATGTTCACACATCTGAAAACAGTCTAGCTCGTTACAGAAGCTACAAAACTGACCTTCCTGTGAGCAGATTGAGTTTCTGGAGCATCACATTTGTGGGGTCAATTAAACGCTCAAAATGGCCAGAAAAAGAGAACTTTCATCTGAAACTTGACAGTCTATTCTTGTTCTTAGAAATGAAGGCTATTCCATGTGAGAAATTGCTAAGAAATTGAAGATTTCCTACAACGGTGTGTACTACTCCCTTCAGAGGACAGCACAAACAGGCTCTAACCAGAGTAGAAAAAGAAGTGGTAGGCCGCGTTGCACAACTAAGCAAGAAGATAAGCACATTAGAGTCTCTAGTTTGAGAAACAGACGCCTCACAGGTACCCAACTGGCATCTTCATTAAATAGTACTCGCAAAACACCAGTGTCAACATCTACAGTGAAGAGGCGGCTGCGGGATTTTGGGCTTCAGGGCAGAGTGGCAAAGAAAAAGCCATATCTGAGACTGGCCAATAAAAGAAAAAGATTAAGATGGGCAAAAGAACACAGACATTGGACAGAGGAAGACTGGAAAAAAGTGTTGTGGACGGATGAATCCAAGTTTGAGGTGTTTGGATCACAAAGAAGAACGTTTGTGAGACGCAGAACAAATGAAAAGATGCTGGAAGAATGCCTGACGCCATCTGTTAAGCATGGTGGAGGTAATGTGATGGTCTGGGGTTGCTTTGGTGCTGGTAAGGTGGGAGATTTGTACAGGGTAAAAGGGATTCTGAATAAGGAAGGCTATCACTCCATTTTGCAACGCCATGCCATACCCAGTGGACAGCGCTTGATTGGAACCAATTTCATCCTACAACAGGACAATGACCCTAAACACACCTCCAAATTGTGCAAGAACTATTTACAGCAGAAGCAGGCAGCTGGTATTCTATCGGTAATGGAGTGGCCAGCGCAGTCACCAGATCTGAACCCCATTGAGCTGTTGTGGGAGCAGCTTGACCATATGGTATGCCAGAAGTGCCCATCCAACCAATCCAACTTGTGGGAGATGCTTCGAGAAGCGTGGGGTGCAATTTCACAAGCTTACCTCAACAAATTAACAGCTAGAATGTCAAAGGTGTGCAATGCTGGAATTGCTGCAAAAGGAGGATTCTTTGACGAAAGCAAAGTTTGATGTAAAAACAATGTTATTTCAAATACAAATCATTATTTCTAACCTTGTCAATGTCTTGACTCTATTTTCTATTCATTTCACAACGCATGGTGGTGAATAAGTGTGACTTTTCATGGAAAACACAAAATTGTTTGGGTGACCCCAAACTTTTGAACGGTAGTGTATATATATATATATATATATATATATATATATATATATATATATATATATATTTTATGTAGTACCTTTAAAAAAAAATTGTGTTGCATCTTTTGAGCCATATAACCTTTTTAATTTTCCTTCGATAGGGTTGTGTGAGGCTCATTTGTTGTAGGGTTAACTGTAGTTTTTATTGATATAATTTTGGAGGACAGAACTTTTCGATCCCTTTTTATTCACATTTTTCTGCATTTTTTGCTGACGATGCAGGATAAATAATGTGTTGTTTTGATAGATTAAACTTTTATGGATGTGGCAATACAAACTATGTTTTTTTCTGGTTTTGCTTTTTATTTTAAATAGAGGAAAAGGACGATAATATCCTTTCTTTTTGCAATATTAAAAGCGCCCTAACGTAACTTGAACTTGTGATCTTTCCATTTATTATACAATATACTGCAATACTTCAGTATTGCAGTATATGGCATTTCTGCAGGCAATCTATTGAGACAAGCCACAGGTACAACTCAATAGGCAGAAATAAATGGGGGCTGATAACTTAGTATGTTAGACTGAAGGGAGACAATGTCCATCTAGTTCAGCCTGTTCCCTCCCCCCTCCCCCTTCTTGATCCAGAGGAAGGCATGACATGACACTCGGATGGCACCCCACAATCTCATAGTCTTTTTATTCCACTTCTGGCTGTGGCTCAAAAAATTGTCTGAAAACCACCACAAAACCTTGAGTGTGAAACCACCCTAAGGCCTCCTTCCCACGAGCGTGACGGGCTCCACCGCGTAATATTACGCAGTGAAGCCCGTCAAGGCGCCCCCCAGAGCCCCTATACTTACCTGCGGGAGATAGCGTGAAATCGCTTCCCCGCCCACCGCCGCCGCGTCACCGCCCGTCACCGCCCACCGCCGCCGCGTCACCGGCCGTGTCACGTGCACGGCCGGCCGTGTCACGTGACGCGGCCGGCCACGTCATATGGCGTCATATGACGCGCGGCGGTGGGCGGGAAAGCGTTTTTTCACGCTATCTCCCGCTGGTTACAGCGGGAGATAGCGTGAACGGACGGCTTCCATTGACTGCAATGGAAGCCGTCAGCGCGTACAGCCCGTCCTCACCCGCAGAAAATAGAGCATGCTGCGGGTGAGGACGGGAGAAATCGCGGTGCGTAATTCCGCGGTGGAATTACGCATCGTGAGCATTGTGCTATTAGGTTCAATAGAACCTAATAGCAGGGTGCAACGCAGCGGATTTTTGCCGCGAATTTACGCGGCGTAAATCCGTTCGTGGGAAGGAGGCCTAAAGGTACATTCACATGTAGCGGATTTTGGTGTGGATCTGCATCATTTGTTGTAGATTTTGTCATGGTTTTGATATGGATTCATAGCAGATTTCACCTTTTAAACTGAAGGGATAAAGTTTACTGCATTTCTTGACATGGAAATTGATTCAAATTTTGGTGCAGATTTTCCACTGCAGAAAATCTGAACTAATTACACCACTTGTGAACATACCCTTAGGCCTTGTTCACAGGTTGCAAATTTGGTCAGTATTTTACATAAGTATTGTGAAGCCAACACCAGGACTGAATCCATAATGGAAAGATTTCTATGTCTTTGTGTCCACTTCTGATTTGGGTTTTAAAATATTGATGCAAAATACTGAGCAAATCTGCAATCTGTAAATCAGGCCTAAGGCTGAATGCAGATGGCTGGGTTGGATTTCGACAGTAATATCTCGCAGCGGAATCAGACCCTGTGCCCTGGCGGTGACTCCCGGCTAACCTGTCTGGCGTCTTCTCTCTTTGCTACAGATGTGCTGGCTGGCGCACCCTCGCGCGTGCAGAGCCGTTGCACCGGTGATAACGCGGATCCGCAGTGGCTCCCCTAGGGGCAGACAGCTTCAATTGACTGCAATAGAAGCCGTCCGTGCGAGCCTGTACGTGGCTCGCACTAGAATAGGACATGTTGCAATTTTCTTCCCTACGAGCGGAAAAGCGCTGTTGATTTCTGCTCGTGGGCAAGGAAAAGCGTTTTGCTTAGCATGTCCTATGGGCAGTATTTGCTATGGGATCTGGAGGCGAACACTCACTCTGGATCCCGCAGTGCAAATATACCCATGTGCATTGGGCCTTAATATGAAGAAAAACAAGGCGGGCACTAAATATGCTATATATATATATATATATATATATATATATATATATATATAAAGTGACCTCCCCCTAAATATCTTATTATTTACAAACCAGGAAAAAAAGCATGATTTAAAGACAATTAAAAATACAAAAAACAATCTAGGGCCAGCATATTTTGATCAGAGCACTTGTAGCAGCATAAAGATGGTAATTAGAGATGAGCGAGTATACTCGCTAAAGGCAATTGCTCGAGCGAGCATTGCCTTTAGCGAGTATCTCCCCGCTCGAGACTGAAAGTTCGGGTGCCGGCAGCGGGCAGGGCGCTGCGGGGGAGAGCAGGGCGGAACGGAGGGGAGATCTCTCTCTCCCTCTCTCCCCCCCGCTCCCTCCTGCTGACTGCCGCTACTCACCGCTCCCCCGTGCCGGCACCCGAACCTTTCATCTCGAGCGGGGAGATACTCGCTAAAGGCAATGCTCGATCGAGCAATTGCCTTTAGTGAGTATACTCGCTCATCTCTAATGGTAATACATCCTATATAATAAGTAAAGAGTAGCCAGTATACTTGAGTATGATAATTAAGTGCGTAAGTCATAGTCTATAATATAATAGTAATAATCTTTATTTATATACTGCCAACATATTCCACAGTGCTTACAAAACAGGGGAGAACAGATACAAAAAGCAAAGAATACAAAAACCACGGTTACAGGTAGTAATCAGTTGATGGAAACAGTAGGGGTGAGGGTCCTGCTCCAACGAGCTTACATACTACAAGTAATGGGGTGATACAGAAGGTAAAGGGGCTGGAGATGTGCGCAGTATGGCGAGGTGGAGAGTGAGAGATGCTATACACACAGCATTTGATATTTTAATGTCAAGTTGGACAGTTTTGGAAAGTGATGAAAGAAGAATAGAAGGCTTGACAATGTACTCAGTTTCTAAATAGCATTTGTATAATATCCATGTCATGTTCATTTCAGGCCTGTCGACAATACCACCAAACAGACACAAAGACAATGTGTAAGGACACCGTGATGTGTAAGACCCAGAAGAAAACAGGAAAGTATAACAGACAATGGAAAACAAAAACAGAAGTTCTTCCCCAATATCTTCCCTTACTGAACATGTCACAAAAACAGAGCACCTGCCCAGACAAGGGCGATCCCAAAGCTGGAACCTGGCTAGATTCCCTAACTGTCCCTTGGTGTAGTAACGTAAAAAGGCAGATATAAGGAAAGAGCAAGACAGAAGAAAGAAATAAGAGGAGACCAAGGACAGTGTGCAAAAGGAGCTAGAAAGGTACAGATGAACTTACAGTAGTAAAGCAAAATCCCAAATACTTAATGTAATGCCTATCAAATACAACTGAGCTTCAGGGCAAAGTCATGCCTATCATAGGACCAATAAACAAGGTAAAACTAAGACCATAACTGGCATCCTCTATTCAGAGGAGCCAGATTAAATGCCCACAGAGAGACACTGGTAGGCTGACTGAGTCAACTGACAGCTCAGCCAGCCAATCACTGCAGTGACAGGCGGGAGGTGTTACTCCCTTGACATCCAGTGCCAAATGACACGGCGTACTGTATGTGCCGGCAGGCGCATCATGTGTTCCGGCGCTGACACAGTTACATCAGACCAGACCCGTGCCATAGTCAGTATTATAGTCACTGATTAATTCAGAAGGGTTGTTGATTTAGGGAGTTATTCTGATTACAGTATCTCTTACCCCTCTGACAAGGGATATAAAGGGAAGACAGGCCGTCCAATGATTCCTCCTAATTCACACTGTGCACAAAGCACTGCAGAATCGCTGAATAATTTGCCCAAGGGTCGATTTACAAGAATATACGGAAATTGGTCACCGAAAATTGACTTTCTTTCTCAGTCAAAGATTGTGGAAAAGAGATTGTATGAGAACAATGCTGACAGCGGTTTAGTCTAGAAGGCTATTCAAGACGCGATTTTAGAAGGAAGTGAGGAAAAAGAAAAAATAAGTAAAAATTTTACTAAGGACATTCGAAAATGGAAGATCAAATAAATGTCCCCTTTTTTATGTCATTTACTCGGGATTCGTAAATTATAAAAATTGACATATATTAAAACAGGATCCTGTTATAGGAAAATACCTTCCCAAGAAACCATTTATTGTACATCGTAGAGGTCCTAACATTAGGTCACAGTTCGGTTGCACCAAGAGATATTCAAAAATGAACAGAAAAGGTTTTTTTGCATGTTATAGATGTAAAGTTGTCAGTCCAGTCAAGTGAGGGGAATATTTGTGATATTGATGTTTTTTATGGTGCAAGTAACAATAAACCCTTTGATATTGAGTTTATTACATGCGATGGCACGGGGGTAATATCTACCATATTTCCCCGAAAATAGGTCCTACCCCAATAGTAAGAACTATCAGGTTTAGGGAGGAGGCTTGAAATATAAGGCCTCCCTCAAAAATAGGACCTAGCTCAGGTGTCCCAAAAATAAAAAAAATCAATACTCACATGGTCTGCGGCGTCCCGATGGTCTCCAGCAGCGCTGCGGCAAGTGTCTTCCCCGTCTGCCTGCTCAGCTTCTGCTGGTGATGGGGCTTTGAATACCCGCCTCCAGCAAAGCGAGCCCTGTGATTGGCTAATCTCAGCGCCATCTGCCAATCACAGCCAGCGCTTGGTGAGCCAATCACAACCATTCAATGGATGACATCAGTGAATGGCTGTGATTGGCTCATCGAGTGACAGCTGTGATTGGCTGCTGGTGCTGTGCTTAGCCAATCACAGCGCTCGCTTTGCTGGAGGCGGGGTATTCAAAGCCCCGTCGCTAGAAAGAAGCTGAGCAGGCAGAAGGGAGGACACTTGCTGCAGCGCCACCGGAGACCTTCGGGACGCCGCGGAACCAGATGAGTATAAGGCTCCCCCTCCCCCCTCAAAATAAGATACTGTGCCCTTTTTGGGGCAAAAAATAATATAAGACAGTGTCTTATTTTCGGGGAAACATGGTTATGTTGTAGAGCCCTTGTGAGTTGGGGTATGTTAGAAGGCCATGTGAGAAATTAAAGACACGTATCGTAGAGTGCTGCAACAGTATAAGAAAAGGCAAAGTAGATCATAGCATTGCGGCGCAGTTTTCGGAAAAACATAATAAAAGTCCAGGAGGTCCAAAATTTAGCGGTATAGAAGTGGTGACAAAACATTGGCGGGAGAGGATGATGGGAATAAAATAAGTGAACGTGAAGAGTATTGGATTTTTACTCAGAATAACTAAGCCCCGCAGGGTTAAATGTGGAGTTTGAAATAAAGGGATTTCTAAAATAAAACCTGTGTTTCAGTATTAGGGCGGTTTCACATGGGTGTATGGGCAAAAACGCACAACTTTTTTGTACAGTGAAGGTCGCGCTATTGCGCTCGTATCTGCGCATTCTACTGTATTTTTTTTTTGCGTGCATGACATTTTTTCCCGCAAAATCAAATGTGAGAATGAGGCCCTTGAAAACAATGGGTTCTATTCTTTATGCATTGCGCACGCAGACAACCCCGGGTGACTCCGCCCTTATATTGGATTAAAGGGTCCCATGTGTGAGCTCTCTGTTAATGGATAGATGATTGTGGTTTTTATTGGAGGATGTGTAACATGTGACCCGTCCGTTTTTATGAATGCAGATCTGTGTGTCTGGGGTTTGTGGTTTTTTATTGGAGGGTTTATTTTATGTGACCCATTCATTTTCATGAATGTGGATTCTTTCATGTGTCGTTTTGATTGATTAAAGTTAATTATTGGGTTGGAATATTTAAAATTCAAACTTTTAACTTGCTGTTTTTTTAATGTATTTCGATTGATATGTAATAGAGAAAGGTTTTTTATGTATATTTTATATGTTTATGGTTGATGATTTTACTATGTGTTTATGCATTTTAAGTGTGGAGTATTTAATGATCGTGGGATGTTGCTGGCACCATGTCCCGGAAGAAGCCTGTTGGTGAGACACTGGGTTGGGCGGTACTGGTGGCATGAAGCCTGTTTTTCTACAGTGCCTTTTAATTCGCATGCTTGTGGGTATGATTAATTCATTTGTGCCAAGGCAAGTTTGGAATATACTGCACTATGTGTGATCCTTTCATTTAGCATTTCATGCCGGTTGGAAATCTGCATCCTGCAGAGATTGGAACCACCAGCCGGAATCTATGCTAGCAACCTCATGGACGTGAATTAGGAGGGATCGTTGGATCGTCTGTTCTCTCTTTATATCCCAGAGTGGTCAGAGATATTGTAATCTGTTGCTGAGAATTTACCTCCGTTCTGTTAATCATCTGCTCTGTTCGAATTATTCACGCTATTTTTCCCCTGAGCTATTGTTTTGCCTGCCATCATCTATTTGTACCCAGAACTGTAACAAGGGGGCGCCCTCTACGTCTAGAGGAAAAAAAGGTTCCTACACCAACATAGAAGAGGGTTCTTTACTGTAAGAGCAGTAAGACTATCGAACTCTCTGCCTGAGGACATGGTGAGGGCGGACTCGATAAAAGAGTACAAGACGGGCCTGGATGTCTTTCTTGAGTGATACAATATTACTTATTATAGTCACTGATTACTTCAGAAGGGTCGGTGAATCAGGGATTATTCTGATTGCCAGATTGGAGTCGGGAAGGAATTTTTTTTCCCTAAAGTTTGGAAAATTGGCTTCTACCTCATTGTTTTTTTTGCCTTCCTCTGGATCAACATTGGAGGGTAATAGGCTGAATCAGATAGACATATGTCTTTTTTCAGCCTTACATACTATGTAACTATGAATAATTGCCAAGACCTTCCAGAATGTTCTAAGCATGTTTTGTTATAGTGATTTTTTTTTCTGACAGTAAATACTATTTCTATTAGCCGGCTGATATAGAAATGTCCTTGCTTTGTCCCAGTCCTCCCTATTGTGTGAACAAATTGTCGTTCTTTTTTTGTTGCTTACCTTTTGGTATCTAAACAACATGGAACCATTTAATAAGAGTATCCGGAATCAATAACATTTACAAGTCTGGAGAGCAACACACGCCTTGTGGACATAGAGAAAAGATACAATAAATAGCGCGCTAGTACGCAGGGTGCCATTGATTTACTGCCCTTTCATGCCGCTGTCCTTTTTTTTTTACTGCAGGAGCGGGAATGGGTATTTTGAAAGACATTACAGATAAATGATTTATAATTTAGATATCAAATGGATAAAAATGAAAGCAATTTGTGTTTTGCGTAAATTAGCACCCAAAGCACAATAACTATAGGAGAGTTAACTCTTCCGATTCCATCTATCAACATTACTGATACCACAAGCAACATTCTAAACCTGTCATTTATGGCTACCATCAAATGCTATGTCCCTATTAAATAAAGGGAACCTGTCACCTCTCTTGTCTTCCACAATGCTACTGTATTTGCACCCTGGAAATACAAGTTGGTCCTTATAATCAATCCTATATATCAATGAACAATACCTCTGCAATTACATCATGAAGATTGCCCATACTGTAAGAAAATGATGCATCAGGGGTGTTTCAGGGCCAAGAAGAGTCTATGTATTCATAAGCTTCTCCAGCCCAGTGGTTAATGCTAGAGGAAGGAAATGACACATCAAATACATTTTTCATTAAAGGACATGCATACATTTTTTTTATTGTTCATTTGTTTCCTAAATGCAAAATTAAGCATCTTAGTTAATAAATATGCTTTATTAAAATTTTTCCACTATTTTGCTGCTGTAGAGTCTGTGTAACTACTTCACCTAGCTGGGTGTCCTGCTGCTTCAGACATAGGACAAGACAGTAGACTACTCCAAGCTGTGTTGGATGTCTCTGCTCTACCCTTCCTTTATTATACACGGCATGTCAGAGCATGGAAAGGGGGATGAAGCATCCAATTATAAAGAAGGACAGATCACACAGGATATACTGTGTAAGGGTGCTTTCACACAGGTGATTGCAAGATGCACTAAAATAGAACCCATTATTTACAGTGGGTCTATTTACATGAGTGTTTTTTCTCTCACAACTATTTTTGGGGGGCGATATTGCCCACTATTATCTATGGGGTCATAAAAAAAATTACATCACACATGCATGCAGACGTGATTTTCATGCGAGTGCAATGCAGTTAATTTTTTTTATTATTATTTCCCATTCAAATAGCAGGTGCGTAAAAATCGCATATACCGCGATGCGATGAGTTTTTCTTGCACAACGCATAGAAAATCACAGGTTTAATGTTTCTTGGACTGATATTGCATTTGCCCATATTAAGAAAAATCGGTACCAGAATGAAACTAGGTTGGAATGTGACGCTCGAAAACACAGCAGCATCATAGAGTTACAGACCTCACACCCAGCATGTATTATTGGGAGGGAAGCGTCCAAATAAAAGAAGACTGAAACTAGAGGCAGGTCGCGAACTACTTCTCAGGGGGTCTGCAAATGAATGAAGAAATTAAGGCCTTAGTCACACGGGCGTTTTTTCACGCGATTTGCGCATCGCATGACGGATGCGCATGCGCAAATCGCGTGACCGGCGCCGAAAAATCGCCCGAAAATCTGCTCCTAGCCGCGTTTCATTAGAAACGGGCCGGAGCTGTCCAGCACATTGCATTCAATGGAGCCGGCCCGCATTGCATTCAATGGAGACTTGGCGCTGAGCCAATCAGAGGCAAGTCTCAGTCACACCCATTCATGAATTCATGAATGGGTGTGACTGAGATCAGCCTCTGATTGGCTCAGGCTGAGCCAATCAGGGGCAAGCCTGAGTCACACCCCCTTCACACCCACTGCAGGACGGCGCGGGGATCACAGGCTGCCGGGAGCAGGTGAGTACATCCTTTTTTTTTATTTTTTCACTTTTCAGGATGCATTGCAGGGAAGGGGTTATATATTTAACCCCTTCCCGACAATTCATCCCGCGCACGCCGGCAGCCCATTGCTTTCAATGGAGTCGGCTGTATTGCCGGCTCCATTGAATTCAATGGGCAAACATCGTTCTTCTCAGATCATTCAGCAGGCGGGGATTTTAAAGCCCCGCCGGCTGAATAGTGCCGAGAAGCAGTTCAGGAGAACTGACAGCGGCCGCGGCTGGACTCCGGCTGCAGCGGAAAGGTGAGTATACAATTTTTTTTTATTTTAACACATTTTAGGATGAATTGCAGGGAAGGGCTTATATATTTAACCCCTTCCCGACAATTCACCCCGCGCACGCCGGAAGCCCATTGCTTTCAATGGAGCGGCTGTATTGCCGGCTCCATTGAATTCAATGGGCAAACATCGTTCTTCTCTGCCACAGCTGTTCCAGCTGTGGCAGAGAAGAATGATTTGTCTTCTATATGTTCTCAATGGGGTCGGCGCTGCTGCCGCCGGCCCCATTGAGCGCATATAGAGAAGAGAACAGGAATCGCAGATCGCAGATAGGTGCGATCTGCGATTTCTGTTCTCTAATTTATCGGACGAGCGCATAAAAAGCGCTCATGTGTCCGATACCATTGCAAAGCAATGGTTTTAAAAAATCGCCGGACGCATGCGCATGCGCAAATCGCGGCAATAAACGCCCGTGTGACTGAGCCCTAAGATTGCAGTTAGCAGCAGCGCAACTTTTTTAACTCAGCGTAACGACCAACATTACTCCACGTCAAAGATATCTATAGCCATTTATAAGGTTTACTTTATTCGCCATCACTATGGCAACTAACAATATACACATTTTTGATATTATTTTTGAACATAACAACCTGTGCAGAATATGACCAAGTAATTTATGAACACCATCTAAAAGGCCATCTGTTAGATTTCCATTTCTTTCACGCTTTTTTTTAGCATTTCCACTATAATAGAAATATTGTAGAAATAAAAGAGTGCGGTGGAGATATGCGAAATACAAAGAAAACATAAAAGCTGGAATAAAAAGTAAAATAAATGTAAAAAAAACTCTGGTTCTTTGTCTCAAACTTAGTCTGGCCCTACAATAAATGCTGGTATATGATGGCAGAGTAAAAAAGTGGAAATGACAATCAACATGTGATTATCTGGGACCCAACCGTGACCGGGGACTGTGTAACAACCATTAACGGTCCCCAGCAGGAGGTTTTATAGCACTAATTTGGCAAGTATTTGTAGTCTTGCTGAAACATATAACTAACTCGTACTCCTGGAAATATCTATAAAGGGACCACAGTGAACATAAGAGCCGTTACAGATGCTACTATGGTCCAATCATTGCCTATGCGAGCAATGATTGGACCATAGCATAATACGATAATCTTATCTTCATATAGAGACACACTTTATTTGGAAGGAAAGGTGGAAATGTGTCCTTAGTGCTTTTCTATTAGGTGCCAAAGACTGATAGGGATGGAACTATATGAGAGGAAGAACAGAGAGGTCTCCGGCTCACACAATCCCTGCTCTGGTTTCGTCTTGGTTTTCTAAATAAGAGGCGGAAACCAGGACAAAACCAAGACTGGCTTTCAGAATGATATGATTGGGTCTGGTATTACCTCTAGTAATTTGATTAAGGATTAAGTAAGGATTTTGATTCGGTGCTTTTGGAGGTTACTGTCGTAGGTGAACTTGCATGTTTATTGTTGAATAAGGTGGTGGGTCCAGATGGCGCCCCTTCCCAGAGCTTGTAACCCGTTAAGGACACGGCCTATCTTGGTCCTAAGGATGCAACACATTTTTGGGGATTTTCATCTCCACTTTTCAAAAGCCATAGCATTTTTTTATTTTTACATCGACATGGTCGTATGAGGGCTTGTTTTTTGTGTGTGGAGCTGTAGTTTTTGTTGGTACCATTTTTGGGGACGTAAAATGTACTGTAAAACTTTTATTACGTTTTTTTGAAAGCAGAGAGAAAATATCAATTCTACCCCTTTTTTTTCTAATCATGCTGCACAAACGACATGATATATTTTTTCTGTGGGTCGGTACGATTATGGCGATACCAACATTATTTTTTTTAAGGTTCTTCCACTGTTGCACAATGGATTTTTTTTGTACATCGCTGCATTCAAAGTCCCATAATTTTTTTATTTTCAATGGACAGAGCTCTGTGGGGGCCGGTTTGTGTGTGACGAGCTTAATTTTTTTATTGGTAGCATTTTGGGTTGCATACCGCTTTTTTGATCAATTTTATAGCATTTTTAAGGAGACAAAACGAACAAGATAAGCATTTTGCCTCGTTTTTTAGTTTTCTTTTTTCATTGTTTTTGCTGTGCAGGATAAATAGTGTGCATAATTTATTATATAGCTTGTTACGGATACAATGATACCAAATCTGTGGAATATTTAGCATTTTTTCTTTTTTTATACAAGAAGGAAAAAGTGCGCAAAAAAAGTTTTTTGTTTTACATTTTTTATGTCCCAGTAGGAAACTATAAAAGCTATAGTCACTATGATAATTCATTGTAGAACTTCTGTATTGCAATACCTTATCGCTCACAATAGCGATCATAGGAAATGGCAAGCCGGGACACCTGTATTGAGAAAGTAGAACAAGTCCAAAGAAGGACTACAAAAATAGTGGAAAATCTGAAGGACAAAACTTATCAGTAAAGACTTACAGAACTTAGGTTGTATAGCCTGGAGGAGAGAAGGGCGAGAGGGAACACAGTCAAAACTTTTATATATCTTAAAGATATAAATAAGGTTCAGTGTATGATGGAAATAGTGAGGGCTTCTCTCGCTGTGCATGATGGGATTATTGGGGAAAGGCTCTGCTGGGTATGATGGGAGTAGTGAGGAAAGGCTCTGCTGAGTATAATGGGAGTAGTGAGGACAGGCTTTACTATGTATGATGGGAGTTGTGAGAGCAGGACCTGCTGTGTATGATTGAAGTAGTGAGGACAGGTCTTGCTATGTATGATGGGAGTAGCAAGGACAGGTCCTGCTGTGTATTATGGGAGTTTTGAGGGCAGGACCTGCTGGGTATGATGGTGTTAGGTCAGCTACACCGTCAGCGGACCGTATCATGACTGAGCGCTCTGGCCTGCCTTGTGGTGCGTTGCACCAGTGTCGCCAACTCCAGTGGGTGAGCCACCAAGTATACTAGGAATATTTCAGGAGGTAGCGGCCTGTTCGGTTTCCCGCTGCAAAGGCCAGATCCCTGTACAGGGGTTAAAGGGGTAATACCGAGGAGCCATCAGGATAGCTCCCTTAGGTCTCGCCCAAAGTCAAACCAGTTAATTGGCACAGTGGGTTCAGTGCACTTAGGCCATGGACCCCGCTGATCCCTCCTGCAGGGGAGTCCCAGAGATGCTTTAAGAGAGTTCAATAACGTGATTGCCAGGAACAAATTCTGGCGCATTTGTACAATGTGAACGCTCACCTAAACGCCATATCAACTACCACAGCAGCACTGCAACCTTCCCCAACAGCTGCAGTTCCATCTCTGCCCTCCCACACATAATGCTCCATGTCAAAATCTGCACCATGTGTGTGGATTTTTACATGATTTTCATGTGGACTTTGGTGCACAAAATCTGCACCATTTCTGCTATATGTGAGCGTACCCTAAGGGTTGTTCAAAGTAAACATTCTATGGCCACTGATTTCAGAAGGGGCTTTAAAGAGGGGGTCTTTATACATTGAACCCACTGAGGGATTTTCTGATTGATGACAGCTCAAGGTCTTCCTGCAATGACAGGAAGAAAGCAGGACATTGTCCGCCATTTGCAGGTTTGTATGAGTCTTTCACATTGAGAACTGCAGTCAATGGAAAGCTTACACAGGGGTGGACAAAAATATGGGAACACCATGCGAAATGCATGCCTTAAAATTGGTCTCGACATGTCTTATTAAAATATGAGTTAGAATGCCATGTAACTTAAGTGGAGGTAATATGACACAGATGCTGCCAGGAAGAAGTGAACATCTGCCCGAGCAACATTCCATTGGTCAGCGGTTTGAACCACTTAGCTGCTGTTACCAGCTGGCTCCCAAAATCAACCAGAGCAGGGCAAGAGGTGAAGTAAACACAAATTTGGTGGGAAAGCTCTCAGCCAAGCAGGAGTCAAAAGGGCAGCTCAGTGCTAATGAACAAAACCCCATGCATTTCGTACGGTGTTTCCATATTTTAATCCACCCCCTTCACTCCAAGTCATAAGTGGTAGAAGAGAGAGATAAAAACCTGTGTTACCTCTGGAACGAGCACAGAAATTCTAGAGAAGAAAACATTAAGGACATTTTTGGTGATAATCTTTCCTAATTTAATACAAAATATACTTTGCAGAAAAACCTACCCTATGTAATCCTGGAACTATTCTGCCCACTCTTTGCCATCACCAGATGCAGAATAACATGTTGTCATGCCACCCGTGACATTACACTCTATGGCTTCAGCTGAAGCATACAGAGCTATCCAGGGTGTAATCAAAAACACTGACCCAGCACTATATCTTAGTACTGGTGTCCTATATTGAAATAATAGCATACTTGAAGAGGAAGCCATAGATGGGCTACATAGTGGTATAGAGCATGGGCCCCTGAGAGCCACAGAACATGGATTTCAATTTTGTGTTGTGGCTTCTGTAAGAGAGTAAAACCCAATTTCAAAGTTGAAGAGTAGCATGTGAGAAGCAGAAATCCGCATTCTGAGTATCTCAGTGCCATGGGACCACTGCCATGACTAATATAAGGAAACGTAAATTCTGGTAGTACAGCTTATGCAAAAGCGTATTCGAAGGCAGCCCAACGCAGATTGGTATCTGAATCTCCTGCAGACGATGTTGGATGACTTACTGGATGATTTTTCAAAAAGAGGAGGAGTAGACGTATTACAGATAAGTCCTATATAAAGCAAACAAAAGTGACCGTGCGAAGAGTATTCTACGTGTACTGTATTCTTTAGTGTTCTGTTTCTTAAGTGTGTGACTTGGGATTAGGGACTTTGGAAGAGTATTTAATTACTGCTTATCTATTTGAGTTTTTGCATATATTTTACTTTTATCTAATCTATCTGTAGTGTTGAGGAGTTCTGGGATTGCTGCTTTGCTGATAGTCTGATGCAGGTTTTACAGGTGGTTCTCCATCTTCTGGCTCTGGTGGGTGTGGTATTAGGTGAGACGTGCTTAGCCGCATCTGTGGGTAATTGTCAGGGCTATTTAGCTTGGCCTGATGCTGAGATGAATTGCTGTTGAATCTTCAGTCTGGCTCTGACTGTGGTCGTAGTCAGAGCTTGGTCCTGGATCTCTCATTTGCCTGCTGCATCTCAAAACTAAGTCTGCAATTGTTTTCATTTCTATATTGTTTTTTATGTTATTCCCCTGTCCCACGTAGTGTTAACTAAGGGCCGAGGTGCGAGATCAGGTACGTCCTTGTCCCGACAAATTGCCTGCATTTAGTCGGGTTCCGTCCCTGTGTTTGTTTAGATAGGGATAGTGTTTGCATGTTTTAGTTTACTCTTATTTTGACACAGTTTGTGTGCATTTGTGTGAGATCTGCGGGTTACAGATCCAGCGCATCCTGGGTGGATGTGGCATGTATGATCCCCATTTAGAATGTGCTCCATGATTATAGTCCTTGATATGAGGTCCTTGAACAGCTGTTTGAGGGTGCATACTGTGAGTGTGTTGCACATTTGGAAGCCCAGATTCTGGATCTAAATGAGCAGCGTGCAACACTGAGATCCATTAGCAATATGGATAGGAGTTTGCTGCTCACTGAGCAGGCACTCACTGGGGCAAATGTGGTAGTAGGGGAGTGCTGGATGATCTGGTAGCTAGTTGGGTGACAGTTAGAAGAAGGGGTAGAGATAAGAGATCCAGGGAGGCTAGTCCTGAACTGGCACACCCCATCAAGTTTGAAAAGTTGGCAGATGAGGGGGATGCCATTGCAGGATTAGCACTGCTGTAGCAGAACATGCCCCCTGCTCTCCAGTAAGAAGGGGAACAGGAGCATTGAGCAGGCTAGACAGGTCCTGGTAGTGGGAGACTCATTTATTAGGGGGACAGACAGAGTAATCTGCCACAAAGACCGGTGTGTTGCCTTCCTGGCACTTCAGCTTGACGCATTGCGGATCAGGTTGACATATTACTGGGAGGAGGTAGTGAGGATCCAGCAGTCTTGGTACACATTGGCACCAATTACAAAGTTAGAGGTAGGTGGACGGTCCTTTAAAAGTGATTTCAGGCAACTAGGATGTAAGCTTAGAGCTAGAGCCTCCAAAGATGGCTAGATGGTTGGAGGAGCGTTTAAACTAGGGACTGGGGGAAGGGCAACCAGAGAGATAAGGGGGAAGATAGTGTAGACAGTGACTTGGGACTAAGTAATGGAAAGGTGGTGGAGCGGTGGGAGCGGTTAGTACAGTTAGAACTGGTAGAACAGTTAATAGGGATACATTTAATATAAAAAATAACTAAAACCTTCTAAACGTTACAGTGACTAATGCTAGAAGTCTGACTAAGGCCTCAGTCAGACGGGCGTTTTTAGCCGCGATTTGCGCATGCGCATGCGTCCGGCGATTTTATAAAACCATTGCTTTGCAATGGTATCGGACACATGAGCGCTTTTTATGCGCTCGTCCGATAAATTATAGAACAAAAAAATCGCAGATCGCACCTATCTGCGATCTGCGATTCCTGTTCTCTTCTCTATATGCGCTCAATGGGGCCGGCGGCAGCAGCGCCGACCCCATTGAGAACATATAGAAGACAAATCATTCTTCTCTGCCACAGCTGTAACAGCTGTGGCAGAGAAGAACGATGTTTGCCCATTGAATTCAATGGAGCCGGCAATACAGCCGCTCCATTGAAAGCAATGGGCTTCCGGCGTGCGCGGGGTGAATTGTCGGGAAGGGGTTAAATATATAAGCCCTTCCCTGCAATTCATCCTAAAATGTGTTAAAATAAAAAAAAATTGTATACTCACCTTTCCGCTGCAGCCGGAGTCCAGCCGCGGCCGCTGTCAGTTCTCCTGAACTGCTTCTCGGCACTATTCAGCCGGCGGGGCTTTAAAATCCCCGCCTGCTGAATGATCTGCCTCTGATTGGTCACAGCCCTGACCAATCAGAGGCCGGTTTCACTCACACACCCATTCATGAATTCATGAATGGGTGAGTGACTGCTGCCTCTCAGCGCTGAGCCAATCAGGGGAAGGTCTGACTCACATCCATTCATGAATTCATGAATGGGTGTGAGTGAGGCATGCCTCTGATTGGCTCAGCGCTGAGCCAATCAGGGGGCAGGTCTGACTCACACCCCCTTCACACCCACTGCAGGACGGCCGCGCGGAGCTCCGGCTGCCGGGAGAAGGTGAGTATACAATTTTTTTTTATTTTAACACATTTTAGGATGAATTGCAGGGAAGGGCTTATATATTTAAGCCCTTCCCGACAATTCATCCCGGGCTTGCCCGCAGCGCATTCCTTTAAATGGAGGCGGCTCTATTGCCGTCTCCATTGAATGCAATGCGCTGGACAGCTCCGGCCCGTTTCTAATGAAACGCGGCTAGGAGCAGATTTTCGGGCGATTTGCGGGCGACTTGCGCGCACCGGTCACGCGATTTGCGGATGCGCATCCGTCATGCGATCCGCAAATCGCGCGAAAAAACGGCCGTCTGACTAAGGCCTCATAAAGTAGACAAACTAGAAATAATAATGTCAGAGGAAAACTATGTCATAGCGGGAATAACTGACACCTAGTTGGACAAAAGCTATGATTGGGCAGTGAACTTGCAGGGTTAGTCTGTTCAGAGGGATCATATAAAATCCCAATTCCGGTTCTGGTCATGTGATCGGTTGCTATGCTGACCGCAGGTCCTGGACGTTCATATCCTCAGTACAAGCTGTCCGGAACTGGAGTAGAATGGGGATCAATGGCAGATTATGATTGGGTGACAGCTCCCAGCCTGAGAGTCCAAGGGGGCCTACGGCCGTCCCAATCGCCTCTATTGTAATCCGCACTGCTAAATCTCCAGCTTCAGGTAGAGGAAAGGGTTAAGCAACTTCCTATTCTTCCAGTCTTCTCACCGCCTGTGAGCTCCAATACAGCATAGACAGGGAAAGCTGTGTGTAGTAAGTAATTTAACCTCTACCTCTCCCTGCATCTAAAGAGCATAGCAGCAATGGGGGACCCCATCACTACTGGGGTCAATATAGGGGACACTTTTGTTGCGGTGGTTCTGGGATTGCCACCTTGCTGATAGTCTGGTGCTTGTTTTGGATGTGTTTCTACATCTTCTGGCTCAGTGGGTGTAGTATTAGGTGTAATGTGCTTGGTCGCACCTGTGGGTAATTCTAGGGTTATTTAACCTGGCCTGATACTGAGCTAAGCTGTGGTTGATTCTCAGTCTCTTCTTGACCGGGTTAGCAGTCAGTAGGTTCCTGCTGCTTTGTCTGTTACTTGCTGCATCTAAATCCAAATACTGCATTTGTTTCCTCTGTTATTTTGTTTTTCTGGTTTTGTTTCCTTTCCCCACGTATGGTCAACTAGGGGCCGAGGTACGCGGTTGGGGCCGTCCTTATTGGGGCAATCGCCCTGTTTTCAGGCAGGGCCCTTCTCAGTGTTTGTTTGCATAGGGACAGTGTTTCCCATATTTTTGTTCCATTCTTGTTTTGTTGTTTATTTGTATTTTTGGTAGATCTGCGAGTGACAGATCCAGCGCATCCAGGTTGGACGTCACATAATCAACCGCCATACTTACTCGGTGGGATACTTTCATTTATCTAATATGAATCTCATTGACGCTTTGTCAAACCAGCTGAGGGCGCTTGCACCTGAGGTTGCTGAGGTAATGCAGCAGCAACCCACCCTGGGGGCTTCATGTATGGAGCCGAAACTCAGACTAACTGATCGTTTCTCTGGAGACAGACAGAAATTTGTCTGCTTTAGAGAAGCTTGCAAGCTGTACTTCGTGTTACATCCTGTGTCCTCTGGTGACGAGTTACAGAGGGTTGGCATTGTCATTTCCAGACTCCAGGGGGCTCCACAGATGTGGGCTTTCTCCTTACCTCCCTCCTTTGAAGCTTTGTCCTCTGTGGATCATTTCTTCAATGCCTTAGGGATAATCTATGATGACTCCGATAGGGGGTCACTGGCAGAGGGAAACCTCAGAGCTTTACATTAGGTAGACTCATCCATTGAGGATTTCTGTGCCAAGTTCCGCCATTGGGTGACTGAGACTCAATGGAATGACCCTGCTTTGCGAAGCCAGTTCAAAATGTTATTTTATTATGGAGCTGGTATTAACCTAATCCATCTTGACATGGTCAATTGCTTGGGGTTGGAGGTTAAACCTCTGGATTTACCCATTCCTGTGTCTGCCATTGATGCCTCTCCATTATCACAGAAGTGCTTGAGATTTTGTGCTCTGGATATATGTCTAAAGATCGGATTATTCCATATCAAGAACTTCACTTGATATGTCATGGAATCCCTTCCAATGCATGTAGTCTTAGTCCTACCGTGGTTGCGTTTGCATAATCCTGTGGTGGATTGGGAGAAGGGAGACATCTCTAAATGGAGTCCATACTGTAATTCTGTTTGTATCTCTGTAAGGGTGTCTTCAGTGCAAGTTGAGGAATTACCGGAATATATTGCTGATTTCGCTGATGTTTGTGCTCTGGAGCGGGCAGATAAGTTACCACCTCACAGGGATAGGGGATTGTGCTATTGAACTTGTTCCACACTGCAAACTTCCAAAAAGCCATATGTTCTAACTATGCCCGAGAGACAGTCTATGAAAGTTTATATCCAGGACATTTTGAAAAAGGGGCACATACATCCCCCAAATTCCCCACGGGCCGACAGTTTTTTTTTTTGTCAAGACAAAAGATGGGGGTTTGCGGCCTTGCATTGATTTCAGAGAGCTAAACAAAGTCACCAAGTGTTATCCGTACCCATTGCCTCTCATTCCTGATCTGTTTTTACAGTTGAATGGTGCCTACGTGGGGCATATAATTTGATTTGGATTAAAAGGGGGACGAATGGAAAACCGCCTTTAACAACCCTGAAGAGCATTACGAGAACTTGGTGATGCCGTCTGGTTTAACAAACGCTCATGCGGTTTTCCAGTCCTTCATCAATGAGGTCCTCTATAAATTTATCGGCCGCTTTGTTCTGGTATGCCTTGACGATATTCTTATCTTTTCGTAGTATTTTGATTCACATATTTCTCATATTCGTCAGGTCTTCCAGGCATTGAGCGATAATAATTTGTTTGCAAAAAATGAAAAGTGTGTTTTTCTGTACAACAGATCACATTTCTGGGACACATTATTACCCCGAGGGGGTTCATGATGGATCCAGAGAAGGTCTGGGCAGTACGGGACTGGGTGCTACCAGAGAATGTGAAGGTGCTTCAGAGGTTTCTGGGGTTCGCCAATTATTATCGGAAATTAGGGGATTTTCGGTGGTGGTCAAACTTTTGACGAATATGACAAAGAAAGGTTGCTTCCCTTCTAAATGATCACCAAGGGCATTACAATCTTTTCATGCTTTGAAGAGATGTTTTGCAACGGCTTCGATCCTGGTGCAACCAGACTCCTCCATACCTTTTTCATGGTGGAGGTTCATGCCTCAGAAGTTGGGGCTGGGGCAGTGCTGTCTCAGGGAACTAGTATGTCACAAGACCTTCGTCCTTGTGCATTTTTCTCACGTACATTTTCTATTGCTGAGCAAAATTACAATATTGGTGACAGGGAGCTGTTGGCAATTAAGTGGGCTTTTGAGGAGTGGCGTCATAAGGTTGCGGGTTTTACAACCCACAAGAACCTGATCTACTTAGAGTCAGCTACAAGACTTAACCCAAAAGACTTAAAGGGGTTGTCTCGAGGAAGCAGTGAAATTTTTTTTTTGCCCAGTCCCCCTAATTAAGCATACATTACTAAGCCCCCCTGTAAATGACTTTTCTAGCTGGTTTGTACTTACAGTTCCAGCGTTTCAGCAACTTATAAAAAGTTTCCCCAAGATGGCTGCCGGCTCTTTTCCCGTCGCTTGCTGTAGCCCGACGTGCGCGCTCCCGAGACGCTACCAGCTGTGTCTCCCTGACAACCAGACGCCCCGCAGCCGCCGACCGGACCCCGGGATTGAACGCGGCCGACCAGTCACCCACCGCCAGGCAGCAGGTAACCGGCGCTAGGCCCCGGCTCCCCAGCGGTAGGCCCCGGGGCCCAGCGGTAGGCTCCGGGGCCACAGCGGTAGTCAGTCACGCGTCACCCCCGTCAGTCCGTCACCCATCACTTACCTGGGCGGTTGGGCTGGGCTGGGCGGCTCTGCTGGGCGGCTGGGCGGCTCTGCACCTTCATCTAAGAGAGGATGGTAGCAGAATGGCCGCTCCAGCGCGCTCCCGAGAAGATACAGCTCGTCTGCGCATGCGCAGAAGAGCTGTAGCGGCGAGCACACTGAAGCGGCTCGTGCTCAGAGCAGAAGACCGGACTGCGCAAGCGCGTCTAAGAAAGCAAGCCGCCAGCAAATTTAGATGGAACCATGGAGATGAGGACGCTAGCAACGGAGCAGGTAAGTGGAATAACTTCTGTATGGCTCATATTCAATGCACGATGTATATTACAAAGTGCATTAATATGGCCATACAGAAGTGCTTAACCCCACTTGATTACGCGAGACGACCCCTTTAACCCAAGACAGGTGCAGTGGTCACTGGTTTTTTTCGCGTTTCGACTTTATGGTTACATATCGTCCTGACAGTAAAAATGTTAAGGGCGATGTGCTTTCCAGGAGCTTTGTCCTGGTGGTTTCAGATGAACCTCCTGCATCCACTCTGGTGGAGTTGTAGTGTCAGCAGTTTCACCAGATTTGGAGGAGCATGTCCGTAAGGCACAGGATTTAGCCCCAGCGAGCCTTCCGATGGGAAAGCTTTTTGTCCCTGTTCATTTGAGGCTGCAGGTGCTGACTGAAGTGTTAGCCAGTCATCCGGGGATTAATGATACTCGAAAATTACTCACAAGAACTTTTTGGTGGCCGTCATTACGAGAAGATGTTTTCAGTGTTGTCTCTTCTTATTAAGTTTTGTGCCATAACAAAATCGCCTTGTAATTCCCCTGCCGGGAGGTTGATGCCTTTGCCAATACCACTGAGACCTTGGACTCATTTGTCTATGGACTTTATTACAGATTTGCTGCTTTCTGATGGTAATACTGTCATCTGGGTTGTGATACATAATTTTAGTAAGATCATTTTGTGGCTCTTCCCGGTCTTCCCAATGCTAAAACCTTGTCCAGATTGTTCACTACTTATCTTGTGAGATTGCACGGGTTACCAGCAAATATTGTCTCCGATTGTGGGGTCGAGGTTTGTTTTGAGTTTCTAGCGTTTTGTTTGTTCTCGGTTGGGAATTCAGCTCTCTTTTTTCTCGACATATCACCTAGAAGACTAATGGGAAAACTGAGAGATGTAACCAGAGTCTGGAACAATACTTGCGGTGTTATGTCTCAGAGAATCAGGAGGATTGGTCAGGGTTTTGCCTTTAGCTGAATTCACACTTAACAATAGATCGTTGAAATCTACAGAGATGTCGCCTTTCTTTTATAATTATGGGTTCCATCCATGCTTGGTATGTTTTCTAAGGAGGTGTCAGAGGTACCTGAGGAGAATGAGTTCTTCTCTAACATTGAGGCGGTGTGGGAGGATATTCAGAAGAATCTTCAAACAATGGTTACAAATTTTAAGCAGGTGGCGGATAATAGACATTCTGAGGGGACTAACTTCTTGGTCGGAGACTGGTAGTGGTTGTCAAACAACAGTCTTTTAAGCTAGGTCCATGTTTTATCAGCCCATTCAAAATCATTGGAAAAATTAACCCTGTGTCTTTTCATTTGGAGATTCCTAGTTCGATGAGAATAAATAATGTGCTTCACAAATCTCTGTTAAAGAAGTTTGTTAGCTGATTTGTTGAATGGTTCATCTGTCAGCCCCGGTTGTGGTTGATGGGGATATTTATTTTGAGATAAGTTGCATAGTGGACTCTCGCCTGGTTAGGAGAGCACTACAGTATTTAGTGCATTGGCATGGCTATGGTCCTGAGGAGAGGACATGGGTACCGTCGGCAGATGTCCATGCGGAATGGCTTATGAAACATTTTCACAGACTAACTCCGAATCAACCTGGTCATAAGGATTCTGGGGCCCCTTTTGAAAAGGGAGGTACTGTTGCGGTGGTTCTGGAATTGCCACCTTGCTGATAGTCCCTTGCTGGTTTTGGAGATGTTTCTACATCTTCTGGCTCAGTGCGTGTGGTATTAGGTGTGACGTGCTTGGTCACACCTGTGGGTAATTCTAGGGTTATTTAACCTGGCCTGATACTGAGCTAAACTGCGGTTGATTCTCAGTCTCTCCCTGACTGGGCTAGCAGTTAGTAGGTTCCTGCTGAATCATCTGTTACTTGCTGCAGCTAAAGCTAAGTACTGTATTTGCTTGCTTTGTTATTTTGGTTTTCTGGTTTTGTTACTAGAGATGAGCGAACGTACTCGTCCGAGCTTGATGCTCGGGCGAATATTAGGGTGTTCGGGATGCTCGTTACTCGTAACGAGCACCACGCGATGTTCGGGTTACTTTCACTTTCATCTCTGAGACGTTAGCGCGCTTTTCTGGCCAATTGAAAGACAGGGAAGGCATTACAACTTCCCCCTGTGATGTTCCAGCCCTATACCACCCCCCTGCTGTGAGTGGCTGGGGAGATCAGATGTCACCCGAGTATAAAAGTCGGCCCCTCCCGCGGCTCGCCTCAGATGCGTTGTGAGATAGCTGAGGGACAGTGCTATAGTGTTGGAGCTGCTGTAGGGAGAGCGTTAGGAGTTAGTGTAGGCTTCAAGAACCCCAACGGTCCTTCTTAGGGCCACATTTAACAGTGTGCAGTACTGTGGAGGCTGCTGTTAGCAGTGTTGCACTTTTTTTTTTTTTCCAAATCGGCCGTGCAGAGCATTGCGCCCTGCAGTAATACTCCAGGGACAGAATTGTGTAGGCAGGGCCAGAAGACATATTTTATTGATTGAATATACGCAGTGGGCCTTTCCTTTAAAAAAAAAGGGCAAAAATTCTATTTGGCCTGCAGGCTTGCGCCAATTTATTTCCTGGCTGGGAAATCACCGCTCTGCTGCAGTTAATAACACTGCAGTTCTGTGACACACAGCGGGGCCACACAACACATTTATTAATTGATTGAATATAGTCAGTGGGCCTTTCCTTTTAAAAAAAAAAAGGGCAAAAATTCTATTTGGCCTGCCTCTGACAGTCCTCAGCGTTCTGGGTACGTGTGTGCTGGTTGGAGAAGGTAAAAAAAATCATACGCAGCCAGCTAAGTTTAACAGCAGGCTTGCGCCAATTTATTTCCTGGCTGGGAAATCACCGCTCTGCTGCAGTTAATAGCACTGCAGTTCTGTGACACACAGCAGGGCCACAACACATTATTGATTGAATATAGTCAGTGGGCCTTTCCTTTTAAAAAAAAAAGGGCAAAAAAAATTCTATTTGGCCTGCCTCTGACAGTCCTCAGCGTTCTGGGTACGTGTGTGCTGGGTGGAGAAGGTAAAAAAAATCATACGCAGCCAGCTAAGTTTAACAGCAGGCTTGCGCCAATTTATTTCCTGGCTGGGAAATCACCGCTCTGCTGCAGTTAATAGCACTGCAGTTCTGTGACACACAGCAGGGCCACAACACATTATTGATTGAATATAGTCAGTGGGCCTTTCCTTTTAAAAAAAAAGGGCAAAAATTCTATTTGGCCTGCAGGTTTGCGCCAATTTCTTTCCTGGCTGGGAAATCAAATCACTGGTAATACAGCATGCTGAGGGGTAGGGGTAGGCCTAGAGGACGTTTAAAAAAAAAAAGGGCAAAAATTCTATTTGGCCTGCCTCTGACAGTCCTCAGCGTTCTGGGTACGTGTGTGCTGGGTGGAGAAGGTAAAAAAAATCATACGCAGCCAGCTAAGTTTAACAGCAGGCTTGCGCCAATTTATTTCCTGGCTGGGAAATCACCGCTCTGCTGCAGTTAATAACACTGCAGTTCTGTGACACACAGCGGGGCCACACAACACATTTATTAATTGATTGAATATAGTCAGTGGGCCTTTCCTTTTAAAAAAAAAAAGGGCAAAAATTCTATTTGGCCTGCCTCTGACAGTCCTCAGCGTTCTGGGTACGTGTGTGCTGGTTGGAGAAGGTAAAAAAAATCATACGCAGCCAGCTAAGTTTAACAGCAGGCTTGCGCCAATTTATTTCCTGGCTGGGAAATCACCGCTCTGCTGCAGTTAATAGCACTGCAGTTCTGTGACACACAGCAGGGCCACAACACATTATTGATTGAATATAGTCAGTGGGCCTTTCCTTTTAAAAAAAAAAGGGCAAAAAAAATTCTATTTGGCCTGCCTCTGACAGTCCTCAGCGTTCTGGGTACGTGTGTGCTGGGTGGAGAAGGTAAAAAAAATCATACGCAGCCAGCTAAGTTTAACAGCAGGCTTGCGCCAATTTATTTCCTGGCTGGGAAATCACCGCTCTGCTGCAGTTAATAGCACTGCAGTTCTGTGACACACAGCAGGGCCACAACACATTATTGATTGAATATAGTCAGTGGGCCTTTCCTTTTAAAAAAAAAGGGCAAAAATTCTATTTGGCCTGCAGGTTTGCGCCAATTTCTTTCCTGGCTGGGAAATCAAATCACTGGTAATACAGCATGCTGAGGGGTAGGGGTAGGCCTAGAGGACGTGGACGCGGCCGAGGACGCGTAGGCCCAAGTGAGGGTGTGGGCACAGGCCGAGCTCCTGATCCAGGTGTATCGCAGCCGACTGCTGCGCGATTAGGAGAGAGGCACGTTTCTGGCGTCCCCACATTCATCGCACAATTAATGGGTCCACGCGGGAGACCTTTATTAGAAAATGAGCAGTGTGAGCAGGTCCTGTCGTGGATGGCAGAAAGTGCTTCAAGCAACCTATCATCCACCCACAGTTCTGCGCCGTCCAGTGCTGCAAATCCGAATCCTCTGGCTGCTGCTCCTCCTTCCTCCAGCCTCCTCACTCCACTACAATGACACATGCTCAGGAGCAGGAAGACTCCCAGGAACTGTTCTCGGGCCCCTGCTCAGATTGGGCAGCAGTGGTTCCTCTCCCACCAGAGGAGTTTATCGTCAATGATGCCCAACCATTGGAAAGTTCCCGGGGTCCGGGGGATGAGGCTGGAGACTTCCGGCAACTGTCTCAAGACCTTTCAGTGGGTGAGGAGGACGATGACGATGAGACACAGTTGTCTATCGGTGAGGTAGTAGTAAGGGCAGTAAGTCCGAGGGAGGAGCGCATAGAGGATTCGGAGGAAGAGCAGCAGGACGATGTGGTGACTGACCCCACCTGGTTTGCAACACCTACTCAGGACAGGTCTTCAGAGAGGGAGGCAAGGGCAGCAGCAGGGCAGGTTGCAAGAGGCAGTGTGGTGTCCAGGGGTAGAGGCAGGGCCAGACCGAATAATCCACCAACTGTTTCCCAAAGCGCACCCTCGCACCATGCCACCCTGCAGAGGCCGAGGTGCTCTAAGGTCTGGCAGTTTTTCACAGAGACGCCTGACGACCGACGAACAGTGGTGTGCAAGGTTTGTCGCGCCAAGATCAGCCAGGGAGCAACCACCACCAGCCTCACCACCACCAGCATGTGCAGGCATATGATGGCCAAGCACCCCACAAGGTGGGACGAAGGCCGTTCACCGCCTCCGGTTTGCACCACTGCCTCTCCCCCTGTGCCCCAACCTGCCACTGAGATCCAACCCCCCTCTCAGGACACAGGCACGACCGTCTCCCGGCCTGCACCCACACGCTCACCTCCGCTGTCCTCGGCCCCATCCAGCAATGTCTCTCAGCGCAGCGTCCAGCCGTCGCTAGCGCAACTGTTTGAGTGCAAGCGCAAGTACGCCGCCACGCACCCGCACGCTCAAGCGTTAAACGTGCACATAGCCAAATTGATCAGCCTGGAGATGCTGCCGTATAGGCTTGTGGAAACGGAGGCTTTCAAAAACATGATGGCGGCGGCTGCCCTGCGCTACTCTGTTCCCAGTTGCCACTACTTTTCCCGATGTGCCGTCCCAGCCCTGCATGACCACGTCTCCCGCAACATTGTACGCGCCCTCACCAACGCGGTCACTGGCAAGGTCCACTTAACAACGGTCACGTGGACAAGCACAGGCGGGCAGGGTCACTACATCTCCCTGACGGCACATTGGGTGAATTTAGTGGAGGCTGGGACCGAGTCAGAGCCTGGGACCGCTCACGTCCTACCCACCCCCAGAATTGCGGGCCCCAGCTCGGTGCTGGTATCTGCAGCGGTGAATGCTTCCTCCACTAAACCACCCTCCTCCTCCTCCTCCTACGCAACCTCTGTCTCTCAATCAAGAGGTGTCAGCAGCAGCACGTCGCCAGCAGTCGGTGATGCTGCAATCATTAGCGTCACCATTCCTCTGCTATGCCTCTTGAGAAGTTCCCTGCAAAGCATAAAGGCAGACGCTTTGTGCTCGGAAACGGAGGCGGGGGAAGACAGTATGTCGCTGGATAGTCAGAGCACCCTCATGTCTATATCTCAGCGCGTTTTGGAGGAGGAGGAGGGGGAGGAGCATGAGGAGGAGGGGGAAGAGACAGCTTCGCCCACTGCTGAGGGTACCCATGCTGCTTGCCTGTCATCCATTCAGCGTGTATGGCCTGAGGAGCAGGAGGAGGATCCTGAAAGTGATTTTCCTAGTGAGGACAGCCATGTGTTGCGTACAGGTACCCTGGAACACATGGCTGACTTCATGTTAGGATGCCTTTCTCGTGACCCTCACGTTACACGCATTCTGGCCACTACGGATTACTGGGTGTACACACTGCTCGACCCACGGTATAAGGAGAACCTTTCCACTCTCATACCCGAAGAGGAAAGGGGTTCGAGAGTGATGCTATACCACAGGACCCTGGCGGACAAACTGATCGTAAAATTCCCATCTGACAGCGCTAGTGGCAGAAGGCGCAGTTCCGAGGGCCAGGTAGCAGGGGAGGCGCGGAGATGAGGTAGCATGTACAGCGCAGGCAGGGGAACACTCTTCAAGGCCTTTGACAGCTTTATGGCTCCCCAGCAAGACTGTGTCACCGCTCCCCAGTCAAGGCTGAGTCGGCGGGAGCACTGTAAAAGGATGGTGAGGGAGTACGTAGCCGATCACACGACCGTCCTCCGTGACGCCTCTGCTCCCTACAACTACTGGGTGTCGAAGCTGGACACGTGGCCTGAACTCGCGCTGTATGCCCTGGAGGTGCTTGCTTGTCCTGCGGCTAGCGTCTTGTCAGAGAGGGTGTTTAGTGCGGCTGGGGGAATCATCACGGATAAGCGTACCCGCCTGTCAACTGACAGTGCCGACAGGCTTACACTCATAAAGATGAACAAAGCCTGGATTTCCCCAGACTTCTCTTCTCCACCAGCGGACAGCAGCGGTACCTAAATAATACGTAGTCTGCACCCGCGGATGGAAGCATTGTTCTCTATCACCATAAAAAACGGGGACCTTTTTGCTTCATCAATCTGTGTATAATATTCATCCTCCTCCTCCTGCTCCTCCTCCTGAAACCTCACGTAATCACGCCGAACGGGCAATTTTTCTTAGGCCCACAAGGCTCAGTCATATTACTTTTGTAAACAATGTTTTTACGTTTCAATTCTCATAAAAGCGTTGAAACTTGCACCTGAACCAATTTTTATTTTAACTGGGCTGCCTCCAGGCCTAGTTACAAATTAAGCCACAGTAACCAAAGCGATTAATGGGTTTCACCTGCCCTCTTGGTTGGGCATGGGCAATTTTTCTACAGTGTAATCCTAGTAATTTTTATGGGCTTCGCCTGCACTCATGGTACAGCAAGGTGTGTGGGGTTGGCTTACACTTTTGCTACATAAATGTAACTGGGGCCTTGTCTATACTGCAACTACTGAAATGTGAAAGAGACTGTTATCTCCCTAAACTGCTCCAACGGAAATGTTACTGTGGCCTGTCTTGACTGCTACTACTACTGAAATGGAACTAAGACTGTGCTCCCCCTATACTGCTGCTTCGGAATTGTTACTGGGGCCTGTCTTGACTGCTACTATTACTGAAATGGAACTAATACTGTGCTCCCCCTATACTGCTGCTAGTGATATGTTACTGGGGCCTGTCATGACTGCTACTACTACTCAAATGGAACTAATACTGTGCTCCCCCTATACTGCTGCTTCGGAATTGTTACTGGGGCCTGTCCAGACTGCTACTACTACTGAAATGAAACTAATACTGTGCTCCCCCTATACTGCTGCTAGTGATATGTTACTGGGGCCTGTCCAGACTGCTACTATTACTGAAATGGAACTAATACTGTGCTCCCCCTATACTGCTGCTAGTGATATGTTACTGGGGCCTGTCTCTAATGCTACCGCTGAAATGTTACTAATTCTGGGCTCTGCCTATACCGCTGCTAATGCTATGTCAGTGGGGTGTGGAAACGAAGGCTTCCCAAAGACATGATGGCGGCGAGGCCATTTCCCACCAACGCGGTTACTGTTAAGGTGCATATAACCACGGACACGTGGAGACGACACGTAGTGCCTCAAAAACATCCCCCTCCTCCTCCAACAATGAAAACATTCTTGGCAAATACCTTTGCATTGGTCTGTCTGGTGGCAGTCCAAGAATTTCACCTTTAACGACACAACAAGAGAGCCCCCCCACCATCCCCTTGCCACAGCCCACTTAATCCTGGTCACATTCCGAAAACCAACTAAATAAAACCGCGCTACTAGGTCCGCAGTCGCGACCACATTCCCACTAACGCGGTTACTGTTAAGGTACATATTACCAGTCTGACTGGGGCATGCACTGTGGGCCGAAGCCCACCTGTATTGTATCTGACGTTAGCTCTGCTGAGCAGGGCACTGCAATGGGATACATTTATGTACCGCCGATGGGTTCCAGGGAGCCACCCATGCTGTGGGTCCACAAGGACTTCACATTACGGATTTGTACCTGCCTGTGTCTATGTATTAAAAACCCCAGTGAGACTGGGGCATGCAGTGTGGGCCGAAGACCACCTGCATTTAATCTGACGTTACCTCAGCTGTGCTGGGCACTGCAATGGGATTTGTTTATGTACCGCCGGTGGGTTCCAGGGAGCCATCCATGCTTTGGGTCCACACGGACTTCACATTAGGGAGTTGTACCTGCCTGTGTCTACTTATAAAAAAAAAACCAGTCTGACTGGGGCATGCAGTGTGGGCCGAAGCCCACCCGCGTTTAATCTGACGTTACCTCAGCCGTGCTGGGCAATGCAATGGGATTTATTTATGTAACGCCGGTGGCTTCCTGGGACCCACCCATGCTGTCGGTCCACACGGAGTTGTACCTGCCTGTGTCTACTTATAAAGAACCCCAGTCTGACTGGGGCATGCAGTGTGGGCCGAAGCCCACCTGTATTTAATCTGACGTTGGCTCTACTATCCGGGGCACTGCATTGGAACAAACTACAGGAGCAATACAGCGGTAATGAGACGTGCACAGCTACGCTAGCATTGGAGTCCGCTGTAGGCCCACGATTGCTGAGGGTTTGTGCAGAGGCCTATGTCCTGGGTGCAGTGAAAGTCCGCTTCCAGCCTAGGATTGCTGAATCTGTGGGCCGAGGCCTATGTCGTGGGCGCGGTGCAAGTCTGCCATGTTTGGCCGCTCAGATCAATTTTTTGTTCATGTCTTGGGTTTCCTAGGACCCACCTATGCTGTTGGTGCAAACTTAGTTCCCATTGCGGTGTTTGACCTGTCTGGCACAAAGGCACTGACTGACTTTGGTAGGGGGCAGAGCGCTCACGGCTTTCCCCTTGCAGTGTGGATTGAGCTATGCGACACCTTGACAGAATGAATAGTGTGTGGCACATAGGTTCCCCATTGCTATGCCCACGTTTGCAGCTCCTGACGGAGGTGGCACAGGATTGGAGTTCTCATTGCTTCTGTACAGCATTGTGGGCTATCGCCCCGCCCCTTTTAAAGAGGGTCGCTGCCTTGCCCTGCCAGCCCTCTGCAGTGTGTGCCTCCGGTTCCTCCTCATGGCAGACGCACTTATAAATAGACATGAGGGTGGTGTGGCTATGAGGCCAGCGTGTGGCATGAGGGCAGCTGAAGGCTGCGCAGGGACACTTTGGTGTGCGCTGTGGACACTGGGTCGTGCGGGGGAGTTGGGCAGCATGTAACCCAGGAGAATTGGCAGCGGAGTGTCATGCAGGCAGTGATTGTGCTTTGTTGTAGCTAGTGTGGTGCTTAGCTAAGGTATGCGTTGCTAATGAGGGTTTTTCAGAAGTAAAAGTTGGGGGGGGGGGGCACTCTTGCCGCTATTGTGGCTTAATAGTGGGACCTGTGAACTTGAGATGCAGCCCAACATGTAGCCCCTCGCCTGCCCTATCCGTTGCTGTGTCGTTCCCATCACTTTCTTGAATTGCCCAGATTTTCACACAAGGAAACCTTAGCGAGCATCGGCGATATACAAAAATGCTCGAGTCGCCCATTGACTTCAATGGGGTTCGTTACTTGAAACGAACCCTCGAGCATCACGGGAAGTTCGACTCGAGTAACGAGCACCCGAGCATTTTGGTGCTCGCTCATCTCTAGTCTAGGGACACATGGCAAGAACATTGTTCTTCTTCTTAACAAGTCACTGGTCAGACCACACATAGAATATTGTGTACAAAATGGTGGTTGAGGGGCGACCTAATAACTATGTGTGTGTATATATATATATATATATATATATATATATATATATCAGGGGACAATGCAGAGATCTCTCCCATCATCTAGTTAAACCCAGGACTGTGACTGTAACAAGGGGGCGCCCTCTACATTTAGAGGAAAGAAGGTTTCTACACCAACATAGAAGGGGGTTCTTTACTGTAAGAGCAGTGAGACTATGGAGCTCTTTGCCTGAGGACTAGGTGATGGCGAATTCAATAAATGTAAGAGGGCCTGGATGACTTTCTTGAGCGTTACAATATTACATGTTATAGTCACTAATGTCTTCAGAATGCAGGAGAAAACAAAAAAACTCAAAAGCAGATCCGTGCTCTTATTGCAATAGAATGGTGTAGAGTGAACGTATTAAAGTCACTTACATCTGAGAGAGCCTTCTCCGTGAAGACTCCCAAATACGTCCAGAAAGCCTTTAGTCAAATTCCACCTTGGCAGAGGGATCCATGAAAAATCCAGGGGTGAGGACATATAGTAATGTATTAAACATAAAATATATAACAAAACAACATGTATGCTGGGAGTAGTAGTGTTGTCCCCCTGTCACATGTATGGTACATCATAATGCTGGGAGTAGTAGTACTGTCCTTCTATCACATGAATGCTACATCAGTATGCTGGGAGTAGTAGTACTGTCCCCCTGTCACATGCATGCTACATAAGTATAATGGGACTAGTAGTACTGTCCCCCTGTCACGTGTATGGTACATCAGTATGCTGGTAGTAGTAGTACTGTCCTCCTGTGACATGTATTGTACATCAGTATGCTGGGAGTAGTAGTACTGTCTCCCTGTCACATGTATGGTACATCAGTATAATGGGAGTAGTAGTGCTGTCCTCATGTGAAATGTATAGTACAACAGTATGCTGGGAGTATTAGTGCTGTCTTCATGTGACATGTTGGGTACATCAGCATGCTGGGAGTAGTAGTACTGTCCCTGTGTCACATGTATAGTACATTAGTATACTGCGAGTAGTAGTGCTGTCCCCCTGTCATATTGTTCTCATGTTATACTTATGGTACATCAGTATGATGGGAGTAGTAGTGCTGTCCTCACGTGACATGTATGGTACATCAGTATGCTGGGAGTAGTAGCACTGTCCCCCTGTCACATGGTGTGCTCACACCTTCTTCCCCCTCCTCCTCCTCAGCTCCTCCCCCCATGGCACTGCCCACCGCCCTGCCGGCCTGCCTGCCTGTGGGAAGTGCAGCTATGCCCGGCATTGTCAGTGGGTTTGTGCATTGATGCCTTTGTGTCTGGCAGCAGTGGAGCAGCCGGCGGGCTCTTTTGTCTTCTTCCCAGTTTGGGGGTACCTGCTGCCCATCTTGTGCCCCTGCCTGGTTATGCCCACTGCCTGTGCCCAGACTGAACGGTACTAGAGGGGAGCTGGGAAGTTTCCTCGTCCTCTTGGCCCGGCAGGGATACAATGAAGGATCTGAAGAAGTATATGACAGAAGGTCTGCTGCAGTTCGCCATCCTGCTGAGCCTGGTCGGGGTGAGGGTGGATTTGGACTCTTACCTGCCGCCCATCAGGGAGATCATCCTGGGCACCAGCTCTGCCTACTCTCAAATCCCCTTTCACAGTTTGAGGGACACTTGGGAGGGGTCCAGTCTGCACCCCAAGAGTCCGGACCTGGACTCCTTCTTCACTGCCAGGAGGCTGCTGGACGAGGTGAGGGCGCTGGGGGACACACGAGTGCCCAGGACTGAGGTCAGTGCCTGGCTGGTACACACAGAACCTGCGGATGCTGCTGACACTGGCACGGTCAGTGCCCTGCACAGTGCAGGCTCCAATGAGGAGGGCACAGATACCCCAAGCAACAGTGAAGGCCCAAGCCAGCCACCTGCAAGGAGCAGCAGCCTACAGACAAGCCATGCCACCCCCTCCCAGCCACACATTGGCACAGGTGCCACCTCCACCCCTGGAGACTATACCAAAGAGGTAACTAAGGGCAGGAATCATTGATTTTTATGGATGGGTAAAAGATTAAGATGATATCTGGTCAACTCATATGTAGAAAGATTTGTCGCATGGCATCTGCCTAAGGTGCCATGTCCAGTACATGTGACTGTGCCAGGTTTTTTTCTTGATGTGATGCTTCTGTCATGTATGTGCACAAGGTCATGCAATGTGTGTCCACAAAACCCCAAATGCAGGTGGACAAGTAACCCCTGATGTGACCAGATAATGTATTGTCACTTGATGGAAGTTCTAAGTGGTTACATTGTATCATCTCATGTTTATTTAGTCACAGAACAAATATGGAGGCATCATGTGTGTTTCTGTTGCATCGAGCACCACGCCCTGCCCAGATTTTCTTTCTCTCTCCTTATTATAATATATGGAAGGAGCACAATACCTTCTCATCTTCCTCCTCTGACATATTATCCCCTTTGTGTTTAGAGCTGTTGATACAATAACATAATAATGGTGTTTGTAAATAGAACAGTGGATTGTTACATTGTAGCAGGGTGGTTTGTGGTTTGCACATCCTACCACTTTGGGTGTAGATCTTTATGTGAAGTAGAAGGTTCAGTTTTTCAAGTTGTTGCATCACTTGTCAAACTTTAAGATAACCTTTAGAAATCTTTGGCAGGATAATTAAGATTTCTGCTAGTGTCTTTCTGTTTTACAATAAGTCTGTCTGTGTCTATACTTGGGGGGGTGAATAAAGGGGTGCATTGCAGGTCTGTATACATGTACATGAGAGACACCTGAGAATTGTAACCTGCAAAGTCAATGATTATTAGAAATTTAGAGGAAAAAATGTGCAGGACATCCCAAAAAGAAAATCACCGACTCTGGTAGTGTTGTGGAGACCAGAGAGATAGAGAACATGGTATAGTAGGTGCTGCCGGCCTAGTATGCTGGTAGACCGTTGAGAAGCCCGGGTACACTATCAGCATGACCCAATAGTGAATAGCAATTCATGAAGGAGTGGATTTCCCAATGTATTTAGAAGTTTTATTAGAAACCAGCCAATAACGTGTTTTGAGGTTCGCAGACCTCTTCCTCAGATAGCTAGATGAACATATAAGGAGTATGTTTAGCATCTTGGTTCACAGGGAAGAAAAACTGCCTGTCTATTGCCTCTGCTTTGGGAACCACTTTATCTGACCTACCATGGTATCCACAGTTTTTCTTGTCTGTGGCCCTGAAATGCTGAACATATTCCTTTGATGTTCACTCAGCTATCTGATGAAGAGGTCTGCGAACCTCGAAACGCACTAAGCTGATTTCCAATAGCTTCTCTGGTTCTAAATATTTTGTGAAATACACTCCTTTGTGAATTACTGTCCACTAAAGGGTCGCGCCAGTGTTCCTAGCCTTTGTACCATCATTGGCATCAATGATTTATAGGAGACAGATGGCATATTAAAGATGCTCTAGGATTGTCCTGATCTGGTGGGTTCTGAGAATGCCCAGTCAACAGCCACCCAAGCCTGAATTCAGAGATGCTGTACACTGCATCCACTTACCACCTAAAATGCATAGTTTGGTAAGTAAGTACAGAAGAGTACAGTGCCACTTGGATATCTCAGCAGTCCCAATGAAAGTGAATGGAGTGCTGACTGCGCATGCTTGGAAAGCGCTCCATTCAGAGTGATATCACTGATGGCGAAAAAGTGACCCCAGCAGTTATAGGAGAATGGCACATGGGAGTCCTGTTATCAAGACCAGCGGGGGTCTCCGCAATAAGACCCCTACCAATCAGCAAGTTATTTGCTATCCTGTGGATATGGGATAATTTGTTATTCTGGTAAAACCCCTTTACTATGCACTTCACTGGAATAAGATGCACTGAATTTATTGAGAGCTGCACATCTCTTAAGAAATTTGGTACATCTTGGGTTGTCTGTGCACCAGAAAATGATTCCCATAATTTTCTTTGCCATTTTCTAGAGTAATACATAAAGGAGTTGTCCAGTTGTATACGGTTGGCAGAGTATCTGCAAGATAGCTCATCAATGGTAGATTGGCAGGTATCCACTACCCAGGACTTTCATTGATCAGCTGTTTTCTGGACTGGTGTGCTGAGCTGATCTCTACAGGAAGCAGACAGCTCTGTTCCTGCCGTAGTGACCAGGTTTGGTATTACAGGAAAAGTTCTTATTCAAGTGAATGGCATGTAATACCAAGCTTGGCTACTGCATTGATAAAGGAGCTGTTTGCTTCCTTCATATAGAAGCTCAGTGCAGCAGTCCAGAAAACCACTGATCAGAGGGGCTCTCAGGCAGCGAACTGCTTCTGATCTACTAAGGATAGGCCATCAATAGTTTACAGCTGGACAACTCCTTAAATAAATGTGCCTGTCTGATGATGGTCCTGCCCCTTCACGATGAACCTCCCTATTTTCTAACTAGGGAGAGTGCGGCAAAATGTGCAACTTTTTTGTTAGAAAACTGGCGCTACTCGCTTGATAAATCCCCCTATATGTGCTGTTTCCATATAGCAATGTATTATTTGCTACATATAATGTGTCTTGGGAAGAATACTTCTATAATACAATACACAATGGAACGTGCTACCGTTTATCTTCTTCAGAAGCATACACAGGTACAGTATGGCCCAATAGATTTCTATGGGTCTTCCATTACAGATCTTTAAAGGGGTTTTCCTGGATTACCTCTTATATTTTTATTAGTACTTCATTGCAAAGGTAGATTGCTTTGTAATTTACCTCCTCTACAAATTTTTTACCTTTCTGGTGCCCCTAAAGTGACCCCTTTTTCTGACTTGCTCTTTTGATGTAGATCATGTGCAGTTCATTGGACACATGATCTATGCTTGCCTGAATCCAGCCTAATGTACATGTCATCACTAATGACATCACATATGTAGGTTGGCTGTAGCTCTGCAGTTGCTTGCTGAATAGAGACCACATGAATGCTGTACCTATACCGGCATTAAGTAGCTTATGGGCAAGTACAACGAAGTCTGTAGAGCAGATTCAAGGCTTTGCGGGTAAGGTGGATCGGAGCGCACTACTGGAAGTCCGAGTAGATAGGCAGCAGCACCTGACAGGTGTATGGGGTGCATAAATGCCAAAGAAACACAGGAATTGTGAGTCACATATCTTTTCTTACATGGCTTCACTTTTTATACTCCCGGGCAACCCCTTTACGGTACTGTTGTACCTTGACACCACCGGAAGCTAGGGCTTTGACAGGAGGAACACCCCTGTCACGCCCCTAGCTCCCGATTGGTAGATTTCTCAACGCTGCTAGCAGCAGCGTGGCATTGATTTTTGCCTGGCCTGGAGGGTTAGGGCAAGGGTTCGTTTTCGTGTTAGGCTTACATTATATGTAAGCTTAACAGGAAAAGTCACCGTAACCCACCAGGGCGTGCAAAATTGAATGCAGGCGCTGCTGCTATGACCTGTGGCTCTCCTGCTGCCGGATCTCCTCCTGCCACCGTGTCTTGTCCAGTCGCCAATGCTGGCTGTGCTCCTGCCGCAGCCTGTCCTCATGCCGCCAACGGTGCTGCCTCTCCTCCTGCTGCCGCCTCTCCTCATGCCACACACGTCCCCAGCCAATCAGAAGCTGGGGGCATGACTGCATCTCTATAGTGGTGTATTATGTCTCCATCCATAATACAGCACTTCCAGTGGTGACATAATACAACATTACCCCCCTTTACTAAGGCTTGAGGCTTTACCGTAAGCGACAATGAAGAGCTACAACATAGATCCACTCATGGTCTGCAGGACTCAATAGACATGAAAATCTTCCCCTGACATTAAACTCATCAGCAGGGCACCCTTTCAACAAAAAGGGGTAGTCCAAATTGAACTACTCTTGCACCATGGACCATTTTGTCTTCTGTGATATTGTGCAGGCCCAACCCCCATGATGGAAGTAGGCAGTTCATGGCAGTTCTTCCAGTGTTTTTTTTTCTAAGATGCTGGAGCCAGATATTAGCATAGAGAATTTAATGGGACTAGAGGACCATTTATACGTATCGATTGTTGCGCAAAATTCATTCAAACGAACTAAAATGTGTGATAATCGTTACATCTACATAGAAAAGCCATCGTATGCTATTCATTTACTTTTCATTTGTCGCTCAGTTTCAACCAGCATAAATGCAGCAAGCTCTGTCCACCCAAAAATGGGAAGATGTGCAGCCGACCAATGATAGTTGTACCCCCATACTTCAGGTAGTCTGCCAGTGTAGACAGAAGGAATGAACACTGATCAATGTGCTTATTTTCAGTCAGAAACGCTCTTTTCTCCTTAGGGAGAGCAACTATATACTATAAACTAAGTGAGGAGACTCAAATGGCCACGCACGCTCCTCTGGGTAATATGCAAATAAGGGAGATGGAATAAATCCTCCACAGTGCCACCTATTGAAAGGCAGCATTCCTTCGAGTCAAAGTGGGACTTTTTATACAAGTCTTGCTACAATGACTGGGAATCAAAAGCAAAGCCAGACTCCATGTACATACAGCTGTTTCCGGGTTATTGCCCATCATCAGTGTACAGTAGGAGTCATTGTAGCAAGACTTGTATAAAAAGTCCCACTTTGACTCGAAGGAATGCTGCCTTTCAATAGGTGGCACTGTGGAGGATTTATTCCATCTCCCTTATTTGCATATTACCCAGAGGAGCGTGCGTGGCCATTTGAGTCTCCTCACTTAGTTTATAGTATATAGTTGCTCTCCCTAAGGAGAAAAGAGCGTTTCTGACCCCTGTCCCAGGCCTCTCACTAGCAAAAGCCAGACTCCTACTGTACACTGATGATGGGCAATAACCCGGAAACAGCTGTATGTACATGGAGTCTGGCTTTGCTTTTGATTCCCAGTCATTGTAGCAAGACTTGTATAAAAAGTCCCACTTTGACTTGAAGGAATGCTGCCTTTCAATAGGGGGCACTGTGGAGGATTTATTCCATCTCCCTTATTTGCATATTTTCAGTCAGCGCTGCTAAGATTGCGCGCGTGAAACCCTCTTAAACTGCGGCCAAATTCCTCTGGTAGTAGTTTATGTCCACTGAGAATAAAAAGATCAGGCATACTGAAATCCAGCAGTCTGATCCTTAGTATCCTAGCATCTTCTTTCGGAGAGAGTCGGGACCCCACCATACGCCAGTCTCACCAAATCAGCGTGTCCGGTCTACATTAATATAATTTGTATAGCCACCTTTTATTCTTATGTCTTTCCCATGTTGCAGCATGGACCATAAAAATGTAGCATTCCAAGCGCTATACCAGTGTACCAATACCAATGCCATGTAAGGATTGGTAAGTATGAATCCGTCTTTCCCTGTGTTTCTCATAAGCCGTTTGAAGAAGTGCCTCCATGGTAATAGTGTGGCTTCCATTGCTTTTTTCCCTGTTCTATTGGTAAAAAATACAACATTACAGCAAAACATTTTGGCCCGTATCCTAGAATTTGTGCACTCTCATGAATGGGATTGTAAGAGCCTAGTTGGCTTGGATTATATTTTCAGTGATGACATGTCAGAGTGGACAGTGGCAGAATGTGCAGGAACGCATCCCATTAATGAGGGGAATGCTAACACCCAGTTGTCAACTTCTTCATACATTTACTTGATGAATAGCAGAGGAACGGCATGATGTAGAGTTCTAAGAGGCTCTAGAATGGTTCTTTTATAGGTAAAGGCCCATTTAGACACAACGATTATCGCTCAAAATTCGCTCAAAAGCCGTCGTTGCGTGTAAATGTGACCGTCTTTCAGTTTTCTGCTGAACAATGGATTTCAGTTCAGCATGAAATCCATCGTTCAGCAGAACAGCTGATAAGACGGACCATGCTGTGTTCTGCCCGGGGAGTGCTGAGAACAGCTGATTGCATTGTCTCAGCTGTAATCAGCGTGGCAGAACAAAGGGGGATGTATTCAGTGAACAGTGGTCTGTTCTCTGACTGCAGCTCACACGCTACTAATTGGTACTAATAGACATTAGTACCAAGTAGTAGTTTATGCAAAAAGCCATCTTTTGAGTATCATCTTTGTGTCTAAATGGGCCTTTAAGCACAGATTGGAGAGCTGATCATTGTCCCAGCAGTTCTAAAACTTCCCTAAATGTTTGGAATTCCAAGGCATGAGATCTACCAGGTACGGTGGTACTTATTGGAACCGTCTCTGTGCTTACTTGGAAGTGTAACTTCAGCCAAGGGAATTTCCACAAAAGGTAATTTGGTTTCCCTTTCAGTTAGGAAAGTGTAATAGTGAAAGTTATGGCAAGTCTGCAATTTGCTTTCTGATTGACCTAACTAAACAATCCCAAGGCTACATTCACACTGGCGAGTACATTATCAGGCAGAGAAACTCAGACCGATATCATACTTGGCGATGTGCAGCGTTTTGCGTTCCGTACGTTTCATACGCGTGAAAGGATTGCAAGTGTTTCCTATTGTTTTCAATGGGAAACATCACATCGCACTTGCACATCACATGGCAAGCTAGTGCCATGCAATAGCTGTTTAGGTCCGACTGATTATTGTTCACTCCTTTGAATGATTTTTGAACGACAGTCGTTCCGTCTAAAAGTACCCTAAGGCCGGCTTCAAACGTGCGAGAAAATCGCGCAAGATTTGTGCGTTGTGAAACACATAAATCTTGCACTAATAAGAACCCCATTCTTTTGAATAGGGTCATACACATGAGCGATTTTTCTCCTGCATGGCACCACAATGCGGGAAACAAATCGCGGTATGTCCTATCATGCTTCATGCTCTCACGTCGCAGCCCCATTTCTTCCAATGGAGCCGGCGGCAGCATCGCCCCACATGCAGAGTGCATGTGCTGCAAGATCTCACATTGAAAACAACTGCCTTCTTCCGAAGTGATGCAGGGCTGTTTTCCCATGAAGATGCCTCACATCCCCGGGGATTTCACATGGACAGCGAGTGCAATATGGGGGCAGGATTCACAGCCCATGCCGCGCTCACCCCTGTGAAGCTGACCTAAAGGTGGCTCTACACATTAGATACAAGTAAGCTGATGGTGAAACAAACATCTTTCTGGGAACATTCTTTCAAAGAAAGTTCTATTGTCTGACAGTCGGAGAAAAATTTCCAACTTGGCAGACTTCTGTCCAGACGATGACTGCCGGTCACTGATTGGCTAAAATGATCGTTCATTGTTACAGTTCACCTGACCAGCAATCGTTTTGGCTGAAATCATTAATTTTTATCAACTTGAAGGCTCATTTACATGAACCAAACATTGGCCCACTATATTGATCACCGAAAGACAAAGTACGTCGATTGGCATTCTTTCGCTACTCTTTAGACATAGCAGAAAGCAGGCTCTATGGGGATGAACCATTGTTAATACAGTCATTCTATCCCCATAGAGCTGTCATTGGCCGGGTCTACATCTGCCTGTTTACACAGAGAGATATACAGCTGACCAGTATTTTTATGCACTTATCAAACAGCAGATCAGTTGTTTGCTCGTACGTCCACTGATCTTTTGCACATTTACATGGACCAACTATTGGGACAATAAGTGTTGCAAAAACTGGTTTATTGGCTTTTACCTTTCTTAAAGGGCTCTTACACTTTTCTGCATCTCCCCTTGTAGCTATACTATTCGGTCTCCTCTGGGTGTAGCCTGCACACCAGTGACTATACCTCTACATGAAGTATAGCAACATTTGTGTAGTGCTATAATCTCTGCTAATATATGGATGTAGTTACATAAGATGTATCCAATATAAACCAAATTTCTAATATCTGAGAGTCCACAAAGATCCATACACAATGGTCTCTAACTTAAAGGGCCAGTCTGGGGAAAACACATTATTTTTTCATCTCTGCACCTCTCACCAGATAGCTTGTCACACTCTGGATATCTCCTGTGTTTATTGCAGTCACTTCCAAGCAGTGCAGCCTCCTGTCTGATACTTATCAGGCACCATCGTTATGCTGAGATTTCTACTATAGCTATTCTATGCTATCAATCCCATGATGCATCAGCACAGCATTAGATGAAGAACTGGAGACTGTACAATCGGTGCTGCAGGGAAAACACTGCCGTTACCTTCTGTATTTACCTCAATAAAATACAGAGCACAGGTATGCAGTAAGGAGGATGAGCTGTGATCTCCTCTATTATAACTGTGTGACGAGAGCTGTGTAATCATCAGTAACTCTGATAAGACGGTCTGCATCCCCCTCTAAGCACTTTTTGTGGTAAGGACCATCACACATATTATGCTGACTGAGAAACTGACTAGTTTGAGAACACATAAACCCAAGTAAATCTGATCAGAATTGAGATCACATGACCACCTGAGTAAAAGGAGGCCAGGAGTTACAGATAGGAATAACTAGCCAAGGTAATACTAGCCAACTGATCTATACTGGGGGATGGCTACATAATGAGTGAAAAAAAAATTATCAAAGTGGCCCTTTAACTTCTGAACCTTTTTGTATGCCTCATGAGACAACAGGAGTGTCTGGATCTACCAATGTATTCAATGCAGAGGATAGTTGTGCACTGCAAAGTGGTAAAAAAACTTTGGTTATTGATATGGCTTAGAAGCACAGATTGCATTGGGGATATATAGAAAGTACAGTATTGGTGAAACTTAGTAATTAATGCTATATATACTTGAATCATGTGCATAGTTTGATATTTTTCTGTAATTTTTGTGGTGCTGCAAGTTCAGAGCTCAGTGTTTCAGGACTCATGTTCAGAGCTTAGTGGAAGTGGTTTCCTGTTAAGTATATATTCTCTCCTCTTCCCTTCTGTTAAAGGTGTATTCTCATCTTATGGCATAGCCACAGGATATCCCATTCACTTCTATCGGAATTAGCCAAGCGCACATTCTTGAATGTTTCCATGGCTGCCATAGAATGGAATAGAGAGCTCCACACACATGCATGGCTACCTCTCTATTTACTCTTCACCTAGCAAGAATACCCCTTTAATACCCTAGCATGTGCCCCCAACCTCACTGTCAAGGCCGAGTAAGCTTTGAGTTCTGTGAGAAAATGCAGCTCCATAGTCTCCTTAGGGATATCTAACGTGTTTGGAGTGAATAACTCTGACTTGTATTGACTACAGATGTCTCTACAGTGTGTAGGAACAGGTTAGCAAGAAGTAATACCTGACTGGAGAATTGGACTACAGCAGCTGTACTGACCTCTATATAAGTATGCATAGGAGCTGTACACACAGAATGAACTGATATTTTTATATTAAGACCTTTTGCAAAGTGTCCTTCAATTTCTTTCAACATTCTTGCTTGCCAGGCCTGGATTCATAGGAAGTTTGCAATGTCTAAAGTCCAGGGCAGTATAAATCCAAGTCAACTTGTCCTTCTGACCCACTTTAGTGGATGTGGACCTGCTGTGTTACACACTGGTTTGACATTGGGCCACATCCCAAAGAGATACCTGAGGAAGACCTGTCTTCACCCATTCACCCCAACAGTCGGGACCTGGACTTCCCTGCGGGGTCCCTAGGTTGTTACACTGGAAGAGGTCCCAGTTATGTTGCAGCTAACGCTACAGTAGACCAGGGTACGACACCGGAGCATGTGAACGGAGGCATAGTCAGGGAAATATGGATCAAGGCAGGCAGCATAACTTCAGAACAAAGGACAGGTCAGAGGTCAGGGTACACAGAGCGGGTTCAACATGGTACAACGGCCAGGAGTTGGGGCAGACAGAAGAATGGTCAGTAAAGTAAGCCGAGGTCTGGATTCGAGAATGCAGAGAAGTTATGTAGAGCTAGAATCGGTAACGAGAAAGTCAGTACAAATGAATAACACATTCAGCTGGACCAAAAACATCAAAAGCTTAGACACCTTCCAGAGCTTCTCCTTGATTGGCAGGGGACAAAATAGCAGGGTACGTATTGGCCCCAGGGTACATATTGGCCCTTTAAGACTGCAGGCGTGTGTGTGACCTTCTGGCAGCAGAAAGGGACAGGCAGGAGGCTGGAGCCGTACACCTGCCGTGGACATGGGCCGTCATAGTAGAAAAGTGAGGCTACAGCTTGTAACAATATTGTGTTTGTGATGCGTATACACCATATACTGCATCCACGTTTACTGCTCCAGACACATTGTATACTATGAGTAGTTATCCTGATTGTGAACCTACTCCATAGTGGGGGGGCGCGCACAACTGTCCTGATGCAAATCTCAGTCTTAGTTATATTAAAAGTTCTGGTGTTTCAGTATTTAGTTGTGAGCACTATTAATAGTTGTTTCTATAAAGCAATTTGCATTTTCCAGCAGGCTTATTGATTGTGTACAGTTCACAGAGGGCTGATGAAAATGGCTTGTCCCCGATGACTTGTCTCATGATGAAGACCTATATTAGTAGCACAGCAATCTCTAATATTGTGTATAGGAGACAATGTGGAGAACATTAGATATTACACAATTACTTGGATACAGGATGTGTGGTATATATATATATATATATATATATATATATATATATATATATATATGACAAAGTCTGCGTGGGGGATGGAGATCAGCGACAATACAGCGGCTCACTTAGTCTATGTAAAAAGTCCGAATAACTTTATTTTCTTGAATATTCACAGATAACAGAAAGCCTAGTGGAAAGCGATCGCCATTGGCAATCAACAAAATAAACACTTTCCCGTCAAGGCGCTAACTAAACAGCAGTACTCTCACTTACTACTAATGCGCAGCAATGGTCAGCAAACAGCGGAAGTCCATCATGGTCAATGTGCTCTCTCCAAGCTCTGACCCATCTTTCAGCTTGGCTCTCAGTAAGGGACTGAATATGCCTGGAGATTTTAGCTCCTCCAGACACACCCACACTGCTGTCCCTGCTGATTAGCACACCTTCCAGTACACAGATAGCCTCTTTGCAGCCCCCTGCAGGTCATTCTGTGCACCACCTTGCCAGAATATATATATATATATATATATATATATATATATATATTTTTTTTTTTTTTTTAATTTATTTATGGTTCTAAAAAGGTAATAATGGTGCAGATTTCTTTTCCTTGGTGCATTTCAAGGCAGTTTCATAAAAGTTTATAAAAATAAACAGTAAAAGCGAAGATAAGAAGCTTTGCAATATATCTTATTGCAGTAAAATGTCTCTGTCACCACTGAGGGTGGCTTCACACTGGCAAGGGAATCACACGATTTCCCAGCACTGTGAGGCTGCGAGAAATCGCTAAATTATAAAGCCAATGGCTCCATGCACATTTGCGATGTTTTAACGCTTGCGATGCAACGTTGAAATAAAATCGTGGCATGTCCATTATTTTTGCGATCTCGCCCATTGTTTCCAATGGGGCCGGTGGCAGCAGTGCCAGCCCCATTGAAGACAATGGGAGATGCTGGGGACTCTCCGCGACAAGGAGGGGGGGGCTTGAAATATAAGTCCCCCACTCGATAATAATAAAAAACTGTAGAAAAATAAAAATAAAAAAGAATACATCACCTTAGTAGCGCTTATTCATCTCCGACGCATCTGCAGGTCCCGCCACTCTTCTGCTTCTCTTCCTGGACGGCAATTGAAAATTCCCGCCTCCTGAAGGCACTGCCTCTGATTGGCTGAGTGCTGTAACCAATCAGAGGCAGCACACAGCCGTCAGTGAATACCCAGTAATACCTTGTAGATGCAATATTATATTTACTAATAACTTCTTTCCATTCCTGCGACATTTGAGATTTTCATATGGAATTTATGCAAAATTGTAGTTCTTCTATGCACCAATTTTGCGTATTTCCTGCACATCTCATATATGTTGCACATTTTTAACACCAGGACAATGAACATTTTGTAGATGTGTTGTATAGACTTTTTGAGTTGCTTGGGTCCTTTGACAGATAATTTATGTTTTTAGTTATTTGTTTCTATTTCAGTAATGCAGACGTTACGCTACAAAGGACGATTTCCTGGAAGGAAATGAACATTCTTGTTTTGCCTTAGGAAAAAAAATGTCACATAGCATGCATAGAAAAGTTCTTTCTTTTTTTTTGAAAACCACTGTCATTCTTCTGAGTATAATGTACAAATAGCATTGTTCTGTTTATACAAACTAAGAGTACATTATAGTATCCTGAGCCACACTGGAGGCAGCCATCTTGTATTGATGAACCTTTAAAAGGGTATCTCCATATTGGATATTTCTGGTATAGCCACAGGATATGCCATAAATGGCGGATAGATGTGGATCCTGTTACCATGCGGTGGTTGCGGCTCCTTCCGGGGCGGCGGGGTGCTGGGTCCCATGATCCCGGCTTGTGGTCCGGCTGCCGAGGGCGCGGGTGCCTGGCCGGCGGTGTGCTGGTGGCTTGCGGCACTGTGTGCGCATCGGTGAGTGCAGCTGCCGTGCATGAGCTCCCTTTTTATGTGCTGTTGGGAGTTGGCTGCCTCCCTCTCTCCGACCTCTGGGCGGAGTCTTTGGTTTATAAGTCTGGCAGGGACGGCAATCACTGCCAGTTATTGGTTTCCTTCAGAGAGTTAGCTAGTCTGCATCTGTAGGTCTGCTGCCTTTATCAGCCAGGTTTTTCCATCTGCCTCAGTATTATGAGTGTTGTTTCGTGTTGGTATTATCATCTGCCTTTCCTGTCGGTATCCTACCTATTCCACCCAGGTACGCCAGCGTCCCTTCCTTGGTCCCTAGATAAAGTAGGGACTGCCGCCCAGTTGCCCGCCTGGGGTTAGCCAGGAGTGGAGGCAAGTAGGCACAGGGGTGGTGGGTAAGATTCAGGGCAACCCGGGCTGGCGTATCCAGGGTAGTATACTGTAACAGATCCTATCTCTGAGACCTACATCTTGTCTTAGAACAAGGAACCTCTAACCCGGCCTTTCTCACCTTGTCCACATCCAGGCTCCTAGAGATGGCCGGGACAAACAAATCTAAACTGTAAAGTTTCGGTCCTCACAATGGTACCTCTCCATCATGACTATAGTCAGTTTTTGTTAACACAGTATCCAGCTATCTTCTTTGAACATTCCATGATAACCAGCGGCAAGCGTATTTGAAAACGGCCCGTTTATGGGGACCGAAACGCTACAACTTGGACTTCCTGTCTGATAAAGACATCATATGGGCATCACGTTATTGGAGTGGAATGGGACTCGTACTTTAGCATCCAGAGGACCACGTTGTGCACCAAATTACAAGATGGCACCCACTGACTTACGAATGAAGGCTGTCGGTTGCATTGTCTACCATTGTGATAGGGAGAATAGATCTGCATGCAGTATTACGGTATTTCTCCCATCAAATCTTGACAGACGTTACGACACATGCTCCAAACTGAACCTTCAACGCAAATGTGCACAGCGTGTTAAGGTAGATCTGCACTATGGATGTCCCTCCTAATCAATGAATTTAGTTGATTCAGCCGCACTTCTTGGAAATAAATGCAAGTATTATCAATCATACAGCCAAGGTCAACTGTAAGTGCTATGACTGTGAAGTGAAAGCTACAAGGCAATAGACAGCACAAACAGAACGGGGCTGCTGATTGCTGTAGTGCATAAAAATTACATTTGGCTTTCTGTTTGCATCCATTTTCCATTGACAGCAATGTTAAAAAAACGGAAATAGGCCAGTATCGGCAGAACCCTCCTGATCAGCATAATTATGAGGCCCTTCATTGTTTACGCAGGCAGAGCGCCACACATATGAGTGGTGCTGTGCCTGGTACTGCAGCTCAAGACATAGCTGCCTATATGGACGAGCTGCTCTTCCTGTGTAGCCAATGAATGAGCTATGGTCCCTTCATTGTGTTGATTGGTCAGAGTTCTAGGGGGTAGACCCTACAGGTCACCCATTGACGGTCTACTCTGAGGTGAAGGGCATCAGATATTAACAAAACCTCAGAGGCGCTGCATTCTCAGGTATTCTGCAATATTCAATAATCATAGAGAAGTACACTATTTATCAAAAAAAATCACGCCCCTAGAAGAAGTTGTCATTTTGCTGCAAAACTCGTCATGCAGTTACATCTCAGGCAGATCTACAAATGATTAGAGTTGTGGTGGGATTAGATGAACAGTCTTACCACCTGAGGCCCTGAAAGTAGTTCCACCCTCAGCCTATAAGAAGCTCTCGGAGGCCCCTTGTGTGTAGTGACCTCTTCTTCCGCTTGTGTAGAGCTTGTTGACCACTAGACGTCTCTACGACGCAGAGCAGAGATTTCACCCCGTTACCAGAGTCTGAGAGGGGCGCATTATTGGGATGTGAAAAGCTGGATGATCATATCAATAAATTGCTGCCAACTGGGCCGTTCTGACCAGACTGTTGGGACCAGTGGATGTGTGAGGGCACACAAGGCATCTGGGCGCAGGACGCCCTTGACAGACCACCAATAGAAAGGATCATCTGACAAGCCCAAGCAGCTCTAACTGTTTCGTTGTCTACCATCCAGTAACAGTTGGCGCCATCGTTACAGGTCCCTGTGTCTATTGGAACCATTTCCAGGCACTTGGCTCAAGAACATTTGATCTCACAACACCCATTACTATTACTGCATTTGACACTCATCCACTGTCGCCTTCTTTTGCAGTGGTGCTGTGAATGACAAAACTGCAGTGGAACCGGGTTGTTGTCTGCGATGTATCCAGGTTTAGTTTGGGCACTGATGACAGCCGTGTTCACGTCTGGGGACCTAGGTGGGAGCGCCTCAATCCTGCCTTTGCTGTGGAGTGGCACGCTGCCCCCACTGCTGTGTGATGGTCTCAGGGGCCATCACATATGACAGTCGATCACCCCTAGTAGTGGTACGAGGCACAGTGGCAGCTCAACGATATGTTCAGTACATCCTGCAGCCACATGGGTTGTCTCTAATGCAGGGCAATTTTCATCAGGATGACGCTCGGCCGCACACACAAATGTGTCGGACAAATGCCTCCACAACATTAGTGCTGTCCGTATTGCAGCAGCCCAGTTTAGTGCTGCAGGCACAGCACCAATTAAATCCAATGGGAGCTGTACCTCTAGAAACAAAACAGGCTGCTACAATGTTGACAGCACTTTCTGCTTTCAGCATTGTTGGCACTGACAATAGGCTTGGAGGTCAGCTAATTGTCAGGCCCCAACAATCAACTATATTAATGACCTGTTCTAAGGTTGGATCACCAATAGTAAAAGTCCAAGGCAACCCATTTAACTTAAAGGCCCATTTACACAGAATGATTATCGCTCAAAATTTGTTCAAACGATGTCTGTTGAGCGATAATCATTGCGTGTAAATGCTACCATAGTTAGCTTTTCGTCCGAACAATGATTTTTTTAGTTCAGCATAAAAACCATTGTTCAGCTGGCCAGCTGATAGCAGGGAGCGCACACTGCGATTCTCCATGGGAGCATTGATAGTATTGTATTCAGCTCATTCTCCCAGGAGAGAACAATAGAGCTGTATGCAGATAACAGACCACCTACTGTTATCTGCATACAGTGAAGGGAGGCTCATTTACATGCAAATAACGCTAATGAGCTACTTATGGGCATTAGTGCCTGTTAGTATTTTATGCATAATGATCGCTTAAATTGTTATTCAAGCTATCTTTTGAACAAAGTTTGAGCGATCATCTTTGCATGTAAATGGGGCTTTAGTTAGCCTGCTAGACACTACTAACATACGATACCATGAGCTTAGCATTACAGACATTCTCATGGAAACCAAGGTCATAAAAGATATTTACAAGCCTTCACTGGTTTACACATAAAATCATCCCAGGGCTTCAAAATGAAATCTTTAACCCTTAAGGGACCAGGCTGTTTTGTACCTTAAGGACCAGACACTTTTTAGAGATTTTAACCATGTGGTGATTTTACTGTCCGATTTTGTTTCTTTTAGCTACCAAAATAATTAATTGGTAAATAAGTTTTCTGAATCTCAGTAGATTTTATAAATTGCTAAATACTATAAGTCTAGTTGCTGGAGCGCATTGGCCTTTAAACTTCCTTTAAGGCTATCTCTTCCACGTAGTTAGATTTACAGAACCCAACTATTCACCCCTGGGGTCTATATATAAAGCCATTAGATATGTGCCTGGAAGGATATGCAAAATGTAATGTAAATTATTTAGTGTTTAGATGCTGCTCTAGACCTGGAAAGCAGATCGCCCTGGAACGCCGCGGTATAAAGGGGTTGTCTCATGAAGACAATGCCAGTCGATATCTTTTCATTAAGGCATATTGACATCATAGAGGGGATCTGTTATGGTGACCCCCTTCCAGGTTTAGTGCTGTGTTTGAGTGCCATTGGGTGACTAAGTCACAGTGGCCTCCCTTGGTCATTTACAGATCCTTCTGTGCCCCCTGAGTCATTTATAGGCCCTACTATGCCGTAGCAATAAAATAACAAACTTACTCGGCCACCATCCTCTGCCTCTGGCCTCTTCTGGCCAAGATCGTGCGGGATGGCACAGGTATGTAATGATATCATCACGCCGTCTGTGTGGCAGAGAAGATTGTGGATGGCAGAGGGGGAGGCGCTCGGTGATAGTACATTTTAACTATGTCTTTAAAATGAAGATACAATGGATCTCAAATAATGAAGACCAGACTGGACCCATCATTAAGTGAGTCCCCTGTAGGCTCAGTGGACCCCGACACATGCCTGGGTCTGCCAGGTACTGATGCCGACTCAGCCCGCTTCTATGAGCCTGAAAGCCTCATCTGGCCATCTATTCATTACATGCATTTGAATAGCTGCCATGTATGGATTCTGGCTTTCAACTCCCAGTCATTGTTATGAGGCTTGTATAAAGAGTCTAACATTGATTTGCAGGAAAGCTGCCTCCAAATAGGTGGTGCAGCAGAGGTATTGTTCCATTTCCCTATTTGCATATTACCCAGAAGAGCTTGTCTCCTCACTCACTCACCTTCTAGGCGCTCTCCCCAAGGAGAAAAGATAGCAATCCTGAATAGCTGCCATGTAATCTACATTTCCAATGTAGCGGCCACTGCTTGGGAAAAGAGTGGCCAGACACAACTTCATCTGGCAATAATTGCCGATTCCCGAGGGGTGGAGCTTCATATAATATTTACATTTTTTGGAAAAATGAGTCCCCCATCCCCTATTAAAAAAAAGGACAGGTCTAGGACGTAAAAGGAACTTGTCATGAGATCTATGTTGTCCGAACCACGAGCATCATGAAATCCCAACCGGCACCCTCATTACAGACAGATATGTTTAGCCCATTGTCACACGGATGTAAGCGTATTTACATGCATATCTGTTCAATGAGTTTTGCGTATTTTGCGTGGTTTAAATCGGTGTGTTTGTGTCCTGAGCGCAAAAGAGAACAAACTGCGGTCATAAGTACAGTAAAACGCGCCAACATGCGCAAAAAAGCATCATTCATAATGCAAAAAAGTTGTGTGACTCCGGCCTTTGGGTGCCCACCCACTAGCGTTTTTTTACTGCGAAATTCGCAGCGTTTTTTTTTTTCTGCAGGGGTCTTTGGGCTATGGGACATGCAAAGCTAAAATCGCGATATTGCGGTAAATCGCGATTTTGCGCGATCGCGATTTTTACATTACAAGTCCCATAGACCCCCTGCAGAAAAAAAAAACCTGCGAATTTCGCAGTGAAAAAAAACGCCAGTGGGTGGGCGCCCTTACTCTCAAACTCTGTGGCCATCCGAGACAAAAAGTTAAAAAAGGAAGAGAAGTCATCATGGCGGCTCCCCGTTGGCTAGATAGTCTCCCTATTTCTGCCACAGCGCTTCAGAGTAAGCAATACCCCGATATGTGAGATCCGGGTATTGGATGGGCCCAGCAGGGTTGGCACACTTACACTGTGTCACGAAAGCTGCAAGAGATCCTGCAATTGGATATCATCACATTCTGCAACGGCTTCCTCAGCTGCTGCAGCACCTCTTTATGAAATCAGAATATCTCACCTCTTGCCCAGTTGTTGGGTCTGCGCCAATGCATACGAGTCTTTTGCAGTCATCCAGCTGATGATTAGGGTGCACTCCGCACGGACGTATGAGTATTCGGGTCTGTGACTACACAGCGTATTTACGGGCCGAAAAATTCTGCGTTTTTCTTACATGCTTGTAAGTATGTTGCGTATTTACGTGTAAAAAAAAGATGACACGGTCGCATTTTGTGCGTAAATATGCAACCTGTACGCAAGTTTCCTGCAGATTTTGCGTGTATTTACGTATGCCCATTAATTTCTGTGGGCTTCTAAGCTGTGTAATACGCACCAGGATAGGACACGCCACGTATTTAATCGCACATTGCGTGAAACAATACGTACAAGAGAACGAACCCAGTGAAATCAACGGGTTCTGTTCACTGTGTATTACATGTGCAAATATTGCGAGTGTAATTCGCTGCACAAATACATTTTACATCTATGTGATTGCATTCATCGGGCTCTCTCACACGAGCGTTGTTTTAATGCTTAGATAGCCATGTGGCTTTAGCGTGGTTATCTGAGTGTTAAATCCGGTATACGAATAGCAGCCACGATCATGTCACAGCTGCCATTAGCGAGTAGGCAGCTCCCCCCCTTCCCCGCCCCCTCTCTTTGCCATCCAGCTCCCATAGGAGTCAATGGGAGCTGCCGCTACGGTTCCATCAAAAGATAAGATACGTCCTATCCTTTGACGGAGAGAAATCGGCGCACCAAAAAATCGTTCATCTGAAAAAAACAGGAAACCACAGGTTGTTTTAGATGCGATTTTTCATTTTTTTTTACACGGATTTTAAAAAGAACCCAAAAAGAGCCTTTTGGGACCCTTCACACAAGCGTACAACTTTTTTGCGAACGTATCGGCGTGTTTTACCTTACTTTTTCCACCTGTATGATCTTTTGCGTGCGGCAAACAGACGCACCACTTGAAATGGCTTATTCGCCTGCTTTTTACCGGTAGTACATGAGTGTTTCTGGCGAGGAGAAGGTTTTGTTTCCGCCATGTAGTGTAACGCAGCTGATGGGTCTGTGGTCTAACAATCACGATATCTCCCACTATCTCCCATTATATACAGCCGGCAGTTCCCCATTCTTCAGAGCAGTAAGGGATATGTATGTAGCAATCTTCCATAGCAGCTTGCAACACTCTAACTGAATGCAAGAGGGCCTTACATGGGACTGCTGTCCCCCAAATACTTACTCAACGGAGCGAATGTAAGTGGCGGTCGTTCTATGTAAACATGGCCACCAACCGGTGATGAGTGAGAATTCATACACTAGCCATTAGCCTCTTCGTGTCAGCTCACCTAAAAGTAGTCACTGGTTGGTTATCTTCTGGTGTAAACAGGTACAGTAGATATAAAAAGTCCACACACCCCTGTTAAAATGCCAGGTTTTTGCCATGTTAAAAAATCAGACAAAGATGAATCATTTGAGATTTATTTCCACTTTCGATGTGACCTGTTATGTGAAATAAAATGTGATTGTTCTCAGCAAGAGAAACCAAGTAATCTTGTAGATATGATAGCTTTTAATGGCTAACAAAAATACATGATGTTAATGCCAGCTTCCGAACCAACGCAGGGTTCTGCTTCAGGCTTAAATGAAATAGATCCAAAGAGGCATGCATATATATACACACATACATAAGACAAGGCACAGACATGGATGTGCATAATTTGTACTTAAAGGAATACTACCACAGAAACATCTTTAAATAGTCACTGATAAGGGAATGAAGGTTTCATGGTCCCTGAATTAGTGTTAGGGGGTCACCAGGCCAGCAGTGTTATCTGTGCTACAGATTTCTCATACTTCCCAGTCACGCATGAATCCTTGTGAAGAATTTAGCCTTCTATTGAAAGTTTCAAACGTTGTTATACATTTGTATTCCCAAATTCTTCTATAGCTTTGTGACTTGAAACTGCCTTTCAGTATCATAACGTTCATATCTTCTATGTTGTGTCCGTGACTAGAAAACTGTTCCGCCACAAGGAATACTGTCTTTCTCTGTTTAATTGTGTGGCGATGAGATCTCAGGCTCACTATAAGTTTTTGTCCTGTTTCCCCAACATAAAGACCCCCAACAGGACATTTACTGCACAGGATCAGGTACACCACATCAGACGTAGAACATGTGAATGTCCCCGGGATCTTCTAGTCCTGCTGTGTGTTGGGGATCCGTATCCTGTCCGCAGTCAGTACATGTAAGCAGGTCTTGCAGCTCCTTTCGTTACAGGGATGAGTTCCTTTTTGTGTGTCGGAGGACAATTCACTCCTGATTGTAAAGTTCCTATAATCCGTAGGTTGCCTGTAACACAGAAGCGGAGGGTCCGGGAATATGGTTGTCAGACGCTCATCCTTGTGTAGGGTATGATGGAGTTTCTTTACGGTTTTCCTTAGTACCTCTAGCTGTGAATTGTAAGTCCCTACTAGAGGCACACGATTGTTTCCTTCCTTCTCTATGTATTGGAGTAGTTGATTTCTGGGTATATATTTGCCTACTCTTCCTTGTTAAAGTGCTCCAAATCTGTCCTATTGCGGGGCATCTCGTATGTAGCACCTTCTTCAGGTCAACCCACAGATTTTCAATGTGATCCAGCTCTGGGCTCTGGCTGGGCCATTCCAAAACTTTCATCTTCTGTGGATTTGGAGGTCTGCTTTGGGTCGTTGTCGTGCTGAAAGGTGAATAAACATACTACAAACATTCCCCCGGACTCCCAGAAATTGCTCTCTTTTTTTCCTTTTAGCTACTAAACAAACCATCGCGGAATCGTAGCAAAAAGCCTTGTTAGGATCCTTTTAGACGAGCCGATTCTCATTTGAACGAGTGAGTGACGCCACCGCTAGCCCGTTCGCTCTTATACAGCCTGTTTAGACAGGCACAGGTATCATCGGCTCACTCAAACGAGAAATAGTTCAGTCTTTCACATTCTCTGTATAAGTGAATGAGAACGACTGAATAATTGCTGTTTAAACAGAATGATAAGTGAATGAGCCAACGATGATTTTTATGCCTGCAGAAAATGAAGAGTGAATGGTTATCCTTTGTCGTTGGGTTCGCATTCAGACCCAACAAATATCGTTAATTTTCACTAGTTTGAATCATTTTTTTGAACGATCATTGTTCCATCTGAACGCGCCTTTAGGCCGCCCGCACACAGGCGGGTCGGAATCCGTATGCGGAATCCCGCAGTGGAATCCAGCCTTGGGTGCAGCGGCATCCGCGCATACATGCTTTGTTCTATCTTCATCTGTATTGCGGGTGGTCTGCTCAGCACGCCGTAGGACATGCACAGTACAGATTTTTTTTTAACCCCTGCTTTTCATGCGCCATTGACTAGCGATGATGTGGAATTCGCGACCTTTCCAAAATGTCAATTGCAGAACGGCGGTGAATCGGACAGCTTCCATTGACTTCAATGGAAGCCGTCCATGTGGAATCCGCAAAAAAATAGAGCACGCTGCAATTTTTCCTCCGCGAGCGGAAACCGTAATTGGTTTCCAATCATGTGCAGGAAGAATCACTTTTCAATAGCACGCTTTGGACGGTATTTGCTGTGGAACCTGGGGGTGGATGCCTGCCCCGGATTCCGCAATGCCTGAAGGAGACTGATGTTTTAGAATGTACAAGTAAAATAGATTATTTTTTTAATACATGAATTCCGGTTTTCTTTGGGCACCCATTGTATAGGCCATAATACATAGGAGTCTAGTTTACAATTTCTAATCTTGACCCAAAGAATTCTGCTATAGAATGAATAGAAAGATGCAAATGGTTTATATCCAGTAGTTTGTATATTTACAGCCCCATTTTCCATTGCAAATGAAATAAACAGCCTTATCTCACCGGGATGCACACAGGTAGACCGCCACTGTCATAGTGAGATTTTCTTGCATTTAGTAGGATTGGGCAGGGGGTTGGACCAGATGGCCAACATGGGGTTGAAGCAGATGACCCTGGAGGTCCCTTTCCACTCTACTCTTCTATGAGGATAGTACAAGAACACCTGTCCTATCGCTGGGGAGCCCAAAGGGTTCATTTTGGGTTGCATATATACAACCCCTTCAAGATAAAGTTATCCAAGATTTTATCTTTCCTGTCCTCGAGTTACAAGATTACGGATCAGAGTCTACTCACTAACATATTCCGTAATAGGTCGCATTATACGCAAAAACCCATGGGACGCCTTACGGAATAAACGTCATGCTAAAAAAATCGGACAAAGATGAATCATTCCAGATTTATCAGTGTGACCCGTTATCTGTATAATTCCACTGAAAAACAAACTGAAATCTTTTTGGGTGGAAAAACCAAAAAAATTAAAAACTAAAATAATGTGGTTGCATGAATATGCCCACCCTAAAACTAATACCTTGTTAATGTCCCCAGCATTCAGTCATTTTGGGTAGGGGGTCTATCAGCAGGCACATCTTGACTTGGCAATCTTTGCCCACTCTTCCTTACAAAAGTGCTCCAAATCTGTCTGATTGCGGGGGCATCTTGTGTGTAGCGCCCTCTTTAGGTCAACCCACAGATCTTCATTGGGATTCAGGTCGGGGCTGTTCCAAAACGTTCATCTTCTTATGTGGCTTTGGGTCGTTGTCATGCTGAAGGGTGAATAAACGGACTACAAACATTTCTCTTTTTTTCTAGCTACTAGAAAAACCATCGCCCAATCGTGGCGAAAAGCCTCGTTAGACTCCGAAGCCAAGAGACAAATGAACTGGTATCTAATCAATGAGAAATCAACAGCAATAGGTTTTGACGAACAGGAGGTATTTCTGAGAGTCTGGACCCTACAGGTGCACTACACCCTCCACTCTCAAAATAACAGACCTTGGTTCTCCCTATAATTAATGTGTCTCTGCAGAAAGTCTAGCAGGGAATTACAAGTAATAGTTTATTAGGGAAGTTTCTAGAAAAATGACTCCTTTTTCCTCACTCGCACACATACTGTAGTTGCTACTTTTTAAGAAGGCGCATCAAGGAGATTCCGAAGAGGGAAGCAAACACACAATGTATGTATGCCCCCCATTTATATAGGACTCCCACCAACCTACAGCACAAAGAGTACACCGAACCCCCTTCAGTACATCCCAATGTGAATACAAACCACACACTAGACCCCTAAATATAGATGTCTGACTCCTCATATACAGACCCACTAAACAAATATGGGCCTCAGACCAGATATGCAGATTCTCACCATTCCTTATTTCTGCAGTCCTCTTTACTGGAAGGTACTGCTGCAGGTTACATCCTGACATTGGCTTGCTGTAATGGAGAGAAGTGCAAGAAAGTGATAGTAAAGGAGGTCTGTTTGGCGCCATCCAGGGCCGAAATATACCGTATTTGGCACTTCTGTTTTACCGCTGCTGTGAAAAACTGCAGCATGTTCTATCGTAGTGCTTATTATACATGCCAAGATTAGTGCATGACTATTGGCGGCAAGTATGTAGTGTCATTGGGTATTTGCAGTGTGTCTTTTGCGGTTGGCACATAGCGAGTTCCACTAGTGTGAGCCCGGCCTTAATTAGGTTTTAATGCAGAATTATAAAGGAGAACTTTAAGCTACTAACCGGGAAGCTGTATTTTTAGGGGGACCATTTTTGGCAAAATGTAAGGATACCTTATGCCACTTGGTTCAATAATCCCCACATATTATAGCGCGGCCTCTAAATATGGTCACCAGGCGACCCGTGTCCCCTTTGTGTTATCTAATGCCAGTCGTCACCCATTCGTAGCGAAGTCTGTTTTGCACCCCCATTCTGGACACTGTTTTATGTAATTTGTTCTCCATAGTAGGAATGGGGCCGAGTATTTGTATAAGGCTTCGTCCAAGAAAGTTGACGATGTTGCGTTAGCAATTAGCAGCCCCGTCAGTGTCACCTGATTGATAGTCTCATCCAGAGTGACCGTATTTATTATTTGCTCGGACTAAAATTTCAAGGATCAGTATTGAGTTGTGTTGATAATTTAATATACGGACATAATAAGATCATTGGTTGGTATTTAGCCCGGCGAGTAGGTCAGCGGATGACATCTGCGGGGAGTTGTTTGTTGCTGCGTACCGTTTGCAGGAAATTACATTTTGAAGGCCGTCAGTTTTAGGCCGGTGCCTGCACTTACGCCGTGTGAAGGAGCACTAACTGTGGAGTTTTGCAACGCGAGCTCACCACATGGATACGCTTCCCGCCGGATGCAAGGACCGCTGCAGGTATACTGTGAACAGCAATAGAGACAAAACTCCGGCACTTCCATGGATTCCAGAATAAAAACATTGTTTTATTTACATTTCATGGATAAAAAACATCTTCCAAAACTGCGCCTACATGTTTCGAGCAGAGCATGCTATGAATAAGAACTGTGCTCGAAACATGTAGGTGCAGTTTTGGAAGATGTTTTTTATTCATGAAATTTAAATAAAATGCTGTTTTGATGAGGAATTACCAGCAGGATTCTGACTATTTCATTTCCATATCAAAAAGCGCACTTTAGCAGTGTAGATGTTAGTGCTGAATAGTCTGTTGCGCAATATTCCATCCCCTAGAAAAAATACCCCTACCTTAACTTCCCATCTACCTAGTCTGAAGCGTCCTGCAGCCCTTCTCCTCAGATGGTCAGTGATCTCATTCTGAGATTTACTTGGCTTTTTGTTCCTCTCAAAAAAAGTCAGTTTTTGAGTCAGCATAATTCCTGTTTGATGGACCCTACCACACCAACTGTTTAGACAGGGGCACCGAAATACTTATCACAGGTACTGCTGATGATTGGAGTCTCCTGTCACTCAGCTATAGTGAAGGAGATGATAGCTCATTTAGGTAAATATAGAATATGAAGGGTAATGGTACTGTCCTCCCTGCAAGCAGAGATGGTACTCGCTCTAGCTATTCATGTGATGCTCTGCTGATGTATCATGGGACTGATCGCACAAAATAGTGAAAGAGAAAGCATGGGTAAGCCTCAGCATCAAGATGATGCCTCATAAGCATCAGACAAGAGGCTGCATTGCATGGATGCGCTCAGAAAATGCAGCAATGGGAATGGCCACATTGAAATCAATGGGTTCTATTCTCTGTGTATTGTGCGCATAAATGTTGCGTGGGCAAATACGCCCGTATGAATCTGGCCTTAGGCTACATTCACACATAGCTGACTGACCAGCTGGAAAAAAAACACAGGTAATCTGCACCAAAATTATGCTGATTTGCTGTTTTGGTTTTTTTGCTGTTGACCCTGCACACAAATGACTACATTTTTAGTGATTTTTGTCTTTTTCTGTAATATTGCAGATTTTAGGCCGGATCTCCAATGCAATCCTTAGTTATTACAAATCGGAAGGCAAAAAAATGTAACGATCTTAAGAAGCAGCCAGGACCTTTCTAGATGATCATTACCCCATGATGACTATTTGCTCCCAGATGTCTGTGTAATTTCTAGTGAGTCCATAATTACCGCAGGCAGGCGTGTTTTATCTATTATGACTCCGCTGCCTTGTAATTACCCATCTCGCTGCTGTGAAACTTCCCATTGTCCTCTAAGGTCTGCTGTGTTTTTACGTTCCTCCCTTCTGAGCTTTGGATGTTTGTTAGAACCAGTTTTTGACCCCTTAATAGATTTGGATCCTTGGGTGCACAATGTTACTGGGCCCCTACCCACCTGACAGCCGCTTTCACACGGCCGAGAAAATTGCGCTATATTTGTGCGTTGCAAGGCGCACAAATATGAGCCCTTATCATTCGAATGGAGTCATATACATGAGCGATGTGGCCCGCTCTATCTTTGCATGTTCCTCGGAACGCATCACCCATTGATTTCAATTGGACTTTGATTGCATTGCATGGCTCTTGCGTGCCATGCATTGAGAGGTTTACCATTGCAATCAATAGGAAACACTTCCGGTCCCCTATGGCACGTGAAACTCGTGCAAGAGGATCGGAACTTCACAGATATGAGGCGATGCGTCTTTGCCAGAAAATTGCCCGATATCGCGCCCGCCCATTTCTGGGTAGCCTAAGCAACTTCAGACTTAATTCAGTTTGTTTCTGAAGTCTTGAAGGACAGAGTTACATCGGAGCCAGAAGCTCTCTGGATGGCGTACATCCTTCCAATCTCTTTTATGAGACGCAAACTTTGTGTTGTTGAAGTTTCTTCATAAAAAAGTTTCTCTGCCCTAATAAGACAGGAAGCGGGCGAGAGGGACAGCTGCCTCGCTGCCGGGAGCAGCTGCTGCAGAATACTGAAGAACAATAGGCTTAGAGGGCAGCTTAGCATCTGCTGTGCGCCGGGCATGGGGGCTCGTGTTCTGCAATCTTTCCCCTGCCCTTAGAGATTAAGTTACCTGTAACACGGAAGGGGAGACTGTGATGATCTTCTGATCTCATGAGTCATTTCGCTGGTGTGTCTAATAATGCACCTTTTCAGTTCAGGGGTTGTATGTTCAAAATTAGTATATTTAGTGCTACTTGGGAATTTACCTGTCATTATCTACATTTACTTGGGCCGGTACTATGAGAAACTACTTAAATGGGTTGTTCCAACTCAATTAAAGCTATTTCATTGGCCCTATTAGAGTATATGGGCATCATGGTGGGGAGGGGAGAAGGGTCTGTGCCCCTTTTTATGAGCCTGGAGCAGAACCAAACACATTGGTTCTGGTGTTACCGGTTCCGTGGGTAGCCATTCATGTCTGAGGCGGAATGGGATAGTACTTATCTACCGTAGCGACCGAGAGGGATCATATATTAAAGGGGTTGGTTGTGATTAGATCTTACTATTAAAGGGGTGATCCGATCAAGAACATATATCACCTGATCATAGGATAGGTGATTCAGGAGGAGAATAGTTTCTCTTTGTGGAGACCACCTAGAAAGACATTGATAGAGCCATGCATGCTCTTCTGGGCAATTTAGCATGCAAATGGGAGATGATACAGAGCCTCTAAGGCGTCACCTATTGGAAGGCAGCATTCGTGCAAGTCTACATCTAACCTTTAAACAAGCCTAAGGGGGGTCTCACACCGGGCATTGGAATGCGGGCATTGGAAGTCATTGACTTTCGACGGTTCGCTGACACTTGCGGGTAGGAATTGAGTATTCCGTAAGTGGAAGAAATATTGCAGCATGCTTTATTTTACCACAGATTCCACGCGTATGAGCTCCACTGATTTCGATGCATGCGTTTGATCTGCAGTGCATATGCAATTAACATTGCGTATGGGCATGGATTCGTACGTACGTTGCGAGAGACCAGATACAGATTAAATAAAGAAAGCAGGAATTTGTGGGCAGACAATGCAGGATAAGTCTGGGGAGCAACACCCGTTCAGACTGCTGTCTGCAACCTCCGCTTGTTCTTCTGGGCTCTTCCTCCACAAGAAGTGTTTCTAAAGTACTTTTAACTACTTTCAAAGAAAGTAGTATAAACCAGCCATGCCTAGAGAGCAGGATCCCGTTCTGAAGGCTCTGAACATCTCACAACGACCACACAAGAGATTGTCGCCTGGGCGATGGAACGGTGTTTCCAGGGGGTTGGGCAACTTTCTGATGTCATTCCCTGCATGTGATCTTTCTTTCTCGCGGATATGCTGTCCATATGCAGTACATCCGCACAGAAAACTGCACACATATGTGACCATTGGGAATTTCTTTCCACGATCATTCACTGGTCTTCCGCTGTGGATATCCGCACATGGAGTCCGACCCACTCATGTAAGCCTAGCCCAAGCCAGAGTCTGCTCCAGTAGGAAAAGATAAACCATGTACAGACAGGTGGCGCCCTAAGACAATGTACCGTCTCACATTTGCATACTACATTTCCCAGAGGAGCATGCATGACCTTAAGTCTCCTCACGTGTGTTCTCCACAAGGAGAAACTGTACTCCTCCTAATGCACTTCACAGGTCTCTCATCCAGCCAGCCCACAACCTACTGGACACAGAGGGGCAAAACCCCCCAAAACCGTCTGTCTGTCCATGGTTATCTTCTCCCAGTTATGTTACTGTTACGGCACTCTGCCCCCCGAGCGCCAGTTGGGGTGCCCTGATCTCCCGCACCCCCACTGTCCCTGCCTACTTGCCTCGGCCCTGGCTAACCCCAGGCGGACAACTGGACGGCGGTCCCTGCCCTGGCTAGGGACCTGGCGACTGACAAGCAGGAACCTACCTAATGGGGGGGAACAGAGTGCCGACAGAGGAGGCAGATGAATCAGACCAACAAAACTGACAAGGCTGGAGATGGGACTCACAGGCAAACTGGCAGGGTGCTGGATAGCAACTAGTGCTGACTGGGCCAGACTAGATTAGAGGCTAGCAGAACCAACACAAACAGACAGAGTAATAGGGGACCAGAGGGAGCTGACCGACAACTAGGGACTGGCTGAGGAGAACCGCAGACAGACTGGCTAGGTGCATGCAGAACCAATAACTGGCAATGAGCTCAGTTCACTGCCAGTCTTTTAACCACAAGGTTCCGCCCAGGGGCGGAGAGTGGGAGGAGGCAACTCCACCCACTGCTGTATAAGAAGCACAGAGGAGTGCGGGCGGCACCCTACGGGCGGGCACGCCCACGCCGCCGCCCACTGGCCAACCCAAGCTGCTGGGATGACCTCGACACAGGGCTCCAGGCTGCTGGAGCCGACGCCGGAGCGACGCGCGCCGACCGCGGGACCCCATGCCGCACTGTATGGTAACAGTTACAAGGCCTGTTAGATGGTTTGACGTTGACACACAGGATTGCTAACTTAGGCCAGGTTCACATGGCCATAAGGGTAAAACGCTGCAGGAGTCTCGCAGATTTTACAGCGTTTTTACAGCTGTGGAGTCAGTGGTGACCCTGTGCACCGCCGCGTATGGTGGCACAATTGTATTGCACATGACTGCTTACGCACACAGGCAGTCATGCACAGTACACATTACTTTGTTTATATTTCCTGCGCTGTCACTTAATGATGACACGTATACTCACCGCACATATGCAATGTAATTCACGACATGCCGCTTGCGAGAAACACGCATGAGCACGCAGCAAGTAAGGACTTACCTTGGTGTGTTTGCGTACATAATACCCACCAAGATCCAAATAAGGGAGATGGAATAATACCTCCACAGCGCCACCTATTGGAAGGTAGCATTCCTTCAAGCCAAAGTTAGGTTCTTTATACAAGCCTTGTAACAATGACTGGGAATTAAAAGACAAGCTAGACTCCATGTACAGACAGCTGTTTCAGGGTATTACCCTTCCTCAGTGTACAGTAGGAGTCTGACTTTGCTATTGAGAGGCCTGGGATGGGGGTCAGAAATACTATCTTTTCTCCTTAGAGAGAAAATCATCTTTAATTCCCAATCATTGTTACAAGGCTTGTATAAAGAGTTTAACTTTGGTTTGAAGGAATGCTGCCTTCCAATAGGTGGCACTGTGGAGGTATTATTCCATCTCCCTTATTTGCATATTACCCAGAGGAGCATGAGTGGCCTTTTGAGTCTCCTCACTCACCGTTAGGTGCTCTTCCAAAGGAGAAAAGATTGTGTTTCTGACCCACGAAGATAGAACATGCTCTGATTTTTTTTTATTGCTTGCATAGAGTGTACACTTTGTATAAATGTCAACATGGGAGCCTATGGGAGATTGGTTTAGCCTATTACATGTGCAAAACCTGGGTGCCTAATACGCTGTGACTGTAGGTGGCATTGAACCATCTCCATTTGCATACAGGATAGGTGATAAATATTTGATCACTGGGTCTGATCACAAGAATGATACACTCCCAAGTCCCCTAAGAGGTTGGAGTAACGCTGGTGCATGTGTGATCACCACTCCATTCACTTCTACTGGACTCTGAGAGATAGCTGAATCCCATAGAAGTGAATGAAGTGGTGGTCATGCATACACACCACCGCTCCAATCTCCTAGCAAATTTGGGGGTGCACCATTCTCGTGATCCTTTAGCGGTCACACATTTATTAACTATCCAATGTTTTTGCTGGGATAAAGGTGCTTTCACACCTGCTCTGGGGATTCAGCTTTCCTGTTCTGTTAAGTGGAATCCCCATAGCTGAATGACTTTTTAGATGGAACTGACCCCATAGACTATAATGGGGTCTGCCCGCTTTCCACCCGGTTTTGGGACGGAATAAAAAACACTGGATGTAGTGCTTCTTCTTCCAGTATTAGCAGCCGGAACTGCGTCCAGCTGCAGATGTGAAACCGGCCTAACCCCTTTAATACCTGAAACCCAATAATGACTGCTGGAACAATGCAGACTTGCATTAAAAAGCAGTTCAATGTTATTTTTGGATAACAGGAAACAGGGAGACAAAAGATTTTGTTCAAGGTCACAAAGGGCAAACGCTGCAACAGAGACTCATTCACATCATTGTTTTCCATACCTATGGTTATAAAAACATATGATCCATCAATGGTGCAAAAATGCTGCCGTAACCTTCATTATTTTCTTTTTTATTTAGTTTTTTTCATGTCACTTAGTCGAACAATGGAAAACAATGGACTGAAACACTTTCAATGCTGTTTTCAAAACTTGTGATGGGAAAGAAACAATGTTTCAAAATATGGACTGCAAATAGATTACACCTGAACAGACAGCAATGAGTGTAAGAAATAGAGAATTCCATACAAAAATATACCTTAAATCCCGGCTGTGAATCCCGGCACTTTGTGTTGTTGCATGTATAGCAGTTTAGGTAATTGGTAGGTTGGCAGGAGAACACATAGAGAAGGGCGGTTCAGGATTTGATAACTGGTGGAAAGGAGAACAAATGTTAAAGCCTATAAGCTGCTGGGGGAAGGGATCCATCTGTTGAAGATTTGGCTACTCAGACTGACCCCTCCGTGCCACCTCCCTCCCGTCCTGCATTCTGCTCCTGGTTCCATACCTTATTTGACTGACAGGTTATATTGGTTGAAGACGACCCTTTTACTTAGTACACAGGAACTTTAAGCAAAGGTACAAAAGGTTTTACCACTTTTTCAGTATAGCCATGAACAATGACTGCCGCAATGAACCTCTTCCAGAAGAATCCACGGTGTCTTTATAAATAAGGAGCCTGAAGTTGCCAGACGTCTTACCTGCTCTACTTCCTCCTTACATGTTAAAGCTTGTGGCTGCCAGTCATAGCAAAGCTCTAGGGCACCGGTGGGTAACTGCTTTTCTGGCATCCGACTCTAGCTTCTTCAGTCTGAGGCCGGGCTCACATGAGTATGTGTTCGCAGCATATTACACCTGTGCCAATTTTGCGAATAATACACTGTACCAGTCTACCATGTTGCTGTACACATGAATTGCGCAAACTACGCGTGCAAACAAAATTGTAGCATGTTCTGTCTTGGCGCATGCAATGCATGCATACATGCCAAGATAGTGCATAGTGATTGGTGCCATGCAGCAAGTACACCTGTCTCTCCTTACTGGCTGTGTGTTCACGCATGTCTCTAGCGAGTGGCACACCGTTAATTATGGCCGTCTGAGCCCGGCCTGACCTCTAAAGGTAGATACTAGAGATGAGCGAGCGTGCTCGTTTAGAGCAATTACTCGAACGAGCATCGCTTTTTTTAGAGTAACTGACTTCTCATCCGAAAAGATTTGAAGGGTGGCAGGGTGGGGCGAGAGGTAGCAGGGGAGAGAGGGAGATATCTTTCTCCCCCCTGCAACCACCCACTCACCCCCGCTACCCCCTGAATCTTTTCGGACGAGAAGGCAGTTACTCGAAAAAAGCGATGTTCGTTCGATTAATTGCTCAAAACGAGCATGCTCGCTCATCTCTAGTAGATACATTTGTGCAGCTTACGAACATATGACCAATAAGATATTTCCTTGAAACATTAAACCATGTAAGACCAACTACGTATATATTGCGGTGCTTGAAAGTTTGTGAACTCTTCAGAATTTTCATATTTCTGCTTATATATGACTTTAAACTCCATCAGATTTTCACACAATTCCTAAAAGTAGATAAAGAGAAACAATTCTGTCAAAAATATTAGACTTGGTAATTTATTTATTGAGGAAAATGATCCATTATCGCGTGTCTGCGAATGGCAAAAGTATGTGAACCTTTAAGATTAGCAGATAATTTGAGAGTGAAATTAGAGTCAGGTGTTATCAATCAATGAGATGACAGAGACGTGTGAGGGGGCAACCTGTTGTATTCAAAGAATAGGGATCTATGAAAGTCTGATCTTCACAACAAGTTATGTGTTAAGTGTATTATGGCTCGAACAAAGGAGATTTCTGGGGACCTCAGGAGAAGAGTTGTAGATTCTCTTCAGGATAGAAAAGATTAAAAAAACATCATTTAAGAGTTTGGACTTCACCAATTCACAGTCAGACAGAATGTGTACAAATGGAGGAAGTTCCAGACCATTCTTGTTTTTCTCAGGAGAGGTCAGCCAAGAAGGATCAGACAAAGAGCAAACCGCCTAATAGTTTGTGAAGTTACAATGGAACTCAAGGTATCCACTAATCAATTAAAGGCCTTCCTCACATAAGAGTCCACCATCAGGAGGACACTGGACAACAATGGTGTGCATGGCAGGATTGCAAGGAGAAAGTCGCTGCTCCACTAAAAAGAACATTGCTGCCCAACTGTAGTTTGCTTAAAAAAAACACCTGGAACAACATTTGTGGATGGATGAGATCAAAACAGAGCTTTTTGCCTTAAATGAGAAGTGTTATGTTTGGAGAGAAGAAATCAATGCATTACCGCAGAAAAACCCCATACTATTTGTGAAACGGGGTGGTGGGAGTATCATGGTTTGGGCCTGTTTGCTGCATCTAGGATAGGGTGGCTTGCCATCATTGATGTAACAATGAATTCTGAATTCAACCAGCAAATTCTAAATGAAATCTACAGGACATCTGTTTGGGGAGCTGAATCTCAAAGAACATGGGTCATGCAGCAAGACCACGACCCAAAGCACCCAGGTCATTCTACAAAAGAATGGCAAAAGAAGAAAAAAGTAAAGTTTTGCAATGGCCAAGTCAAAGTCCTGACCATAATCCTCTAGAAAAGTTGTGGAAGGTCAGGAAGCAAGGAGTTCTTGGAGGAAACCCATAACCATACCAGCGGAAGCTGTTTTGTACGGAGGAACGGGCTAACATTCCTCCGAGCCGATGCGCAGGACTAATCAACAATTACCACAAACCTTTAGATACAGATATTGCTGCACAAGGGGGTCACAGCAGATACTGAAAGCAAAGGTTCACATACTTATGCCACTCACAGACATGTTGTATTGAATGATTGTCCACAATAAATATATGACTAAGTCTTAATTTAATTTGGTTTCCTTTATCTACTTTTAAGACTGTGAAAATCTGCTGTAGCTTTATGCTTCCTGCACACGAGCAGAATCAGACCGCACATGCGGGATTCCCGCAGCGAAGTTCGACCTGATGTCCAACCAGTGACCCCAGCTTACCTGTCTGGCGGCTCCTGCACATGCTGCGGATGTACCGGCGCTGGGGGGTGATGCATATCCCGCGATCCTTACTGCCGCAGGACGGACGGATTCCATTGACTTCAATGGAAGCCGGACGTGCGTAACCCGCACAAAGTTGCAGTATGCTGTGATGTATTCTCAGCGAGTGGAAAATCGCAATCGATTTCCGCTCATGAAGATCAAATGGCATTTTGCCATTGAATGGGCTGTTTTTTCTGCGGAGTCCGGACGCCCACCGCAGACTCCGCAATGCAAATACGCCCATGTGCAGGAGGCCTTACGTCATATATAAGCAGAAATATTGAAAATTCAGAGGGGTTCACAAACTTAGATGCTCCACTGTACTAGGTCTTGTTCATTTCCACAGGGAAATTCCCTCCTCAGAGTCATATCCAGTATGTAATATCTTGGACGGGTCACAGAAGGACGTTGTCCAGACACCTGGAAACAGGGAAGGACATTTTCCCGTCTTGTCTTCTCTCTCTTTTCTTCTTCTGAACATCTAATATAATATTTGGGTACAATTCTCTTCCACTGTCATGAAGTTGTATCAAACTTATCAAATATTTAGCTTTATTTGCATATTCCTATCCTTTTTGGTAAAGGTTCTGTGTAGCATTTAATACCGCTTGTGTCTTTCCGCAGCGGCTCATATGAGATCTCGGGAAATTAGAGCTTCAGTCTAAACTATTAGAATCTAAGTGGATGGTCATGAATATTGATGCATTCTAGAATGGCCTGCGGTTGGGTCCGGCTTTTTAGTGTTAGCGTTAATGTGTATGTTTGGGTTGGGAGTTTCCAGCTACACAATGAATGAAAAAGAAACGAGGCTTGCTTCCATATGAATAGTGTTGTACGCTAATATAACAGGACACGTTTATCAGTGCAATTCCAGCGGTTTTCTGGCACAGTTGCATTGAAGAGAACAAGAACATGGCCTGAGTACCATATTTATTGAGCCCCACATGCAGGGGTGTCACTATAGAGGATGCAGGGGATGCGGTTGCACCCGGGCCCAGGAGCCTTAGGGGGCCCATAAGGCCTCTCCTCTCCATATAGGGAGCCCAGTACTATGAGTAAAGCATTATAGTTGGGGGCCCTGTTACAAGTTATGCATCAGGGCCCTGGAGTTTCAAGTTACGCCTCTGCCCACATGTATATATGTAGTGTATAGTATACAGCACTTCTTTTTTTTGGCTTAATCGTATAGAACAAGTACTTGTACCCCTTGTGTCACCCCTGTTACCTTATATTCTGTAAGCAGGAACCTCACCCCTATTATTCAAACAGTCTATTGATTTAAGGCCGGTCTCGCACAACCGGATTTGAATTGCAGATTCCGCCATCAGCGTTCACATGGACGATCCGCGGTAAAATGCAGGCATTGAAAGGCATGCATTTTCGAATTTTCCTTCACACTCGCAGATAAGCATTGACATCAACCTGCAGCCTATATGCAATTATCATTGCGTACGGGCTGCGGGTATCCGTGTCATCACTAAGCGACGGCGCGGAAAATACAAAATCCTGTACCGCGCATGACCGCCTGCGAGCCTCTGCGGTCATGTGCGATGCAATAAAGTTCTGTACGCAGGGTCACCTGCTGGCTTACAGACGGAATCCGCTGCGGGCCTCCCGGATGCGGATTCGACCTGGGCGTGTGAACATATGCATATTTCACCTGAAACGGAACTACTAGTTCTTGCTCAGTACCCTGTAGATGCCATGTTTACACGGGCCGACAGTCCTCTGTAATCACTCGTTTCAGCAATTATTTGGGCAACTATTGGCCCATGTAAAAGTTCCCTAACAAACTTTTTTTGTCTTTCTTCCAATAACCAGATTCAGGCTTTGACACCTGTACCATTCCTAAACTGCTTCATGCCCAAATGGTTAGCATTCAGGTCTGGATTATAGAGGGAGTGGGGTGCCCAAGTGCCCCCCGCTACCAGGGTCCTCAATCCTCAGGATGACTAGCACCTTAATAGCAGTCCCTGATGTTTCAGCACTGACAGGCGTTAATATATAAAGGGACTTGTTATTTGTATAGCGCCAACTTATTCCGCAGCGCTTTCAGGTAA